>NW_025813722.1:300000-492199 GCF_021917145.1 Hypomesus transpacificus | reverse complement strand
CGTTGGGTCATATTTTATGTTCCACAGTATAGCTACACCACCAGCTATCCTCCCACAAACCATTCTCATGCTGAGATCGGTAGTGGACTCTCCAGCACCATGAAAGTTCTTGTGTAGGGAGTTCAATTTGTCCAGATCTTGCTTGGTCATCCAGGTTTCTTGAAGGCAGACAATGTCACTCTCGTCCAGCAATGTGTCCACCACCAAACGTCTTGATCTATCAGCAGCAGTATGTCCTACTCGGAGGCCACGAGCGTTGTAGGATACAACCCGCATTAATGATCTACCACGGACCCATCAGGGCAGCTGGCCGGTGTGTCTGTCTCCCTGGTCTCTACATATAGGCCTACATTCATCCCAGCATCATGACTGAGCTGAAGCTCGGTACCCTGAGAGCGGGGGGTATGCTCTGGTCGAGCTTTTTTGAAAGTATAGACCAAGGGTAATTACCAAACCACAACTGTCCCACCATTACCCATATGTGGCGCTACATTCCACGCCCTAAAGCACAAAGGCTTTCTGGAATGGATAGGCTAACCAAGCCCCCTCCCTTCACTCCTTGAGTTGAAATAAAGGCCCTTGTGGATCCTGGTGGTATTATATTTCAGATTTGGTATCCCATTGGTAATTCTGCAGCATAGATTTTTCTATACAGTTCCAATTTGTCAAGAATATACATTTTTCAATGGTTCGCAATGTTTGGAGGAATCCGCCATTACTGCTTGCAGTTATATTTAGGATTCCTCCGTCAGGAGGAAACCTATTGTTATTGTTAGTTTTATTATTATTATTATTCTTGTTCCATGGAAGTCAATGGCAGCCCCTAGAACCCTTCGACAACTTTTTGTGAAATTTTGCACACTCATTAAGGACAGTTGATTCTATACCTACACCAAGTTTCATGTCTCCCATTAGACCACTCCAGCGCCACCAACGGGTCAAAGTTGGACTTGTGTTTACACACGCAACTTTTGAACCGTATGACCGATTTTCAAAAATGAGGCACCATTGGATTCCCTGGATCAAGCCGAGTTCAACGCACCCCATGGCGTCAATTTCCGGTTATATAGATTTTCCGCTATTTCCGGTTTTATGAAAAACCTTTGAAAGCCTACTCCTCCTACAATTTTTGTCATATCTTCTTCAAAGTTACCAGAGATGATCTGCAGACCAAGCCTCACAAAAGTTATCGAAAAGAATTTTGATCCTCACAACCGTTTGTCCGGTACAGCCAATCAAATTCATCAGAAAAGCCGCCAAACAGGATGTGAAGTCATGTCTCAGCAAATCTTTGAGATATCAACACGAAACTTGGTATATTGATGGAAGACACTACAACATGTTACCGTGTGCAAAGGCAACTTCATATCTCCAAAAATGATTGATATAAAGCAAATTGAACTTATCGCTAACGCTAAAATAATGCTTTACACATCAGCCAGTCAAAAACTGATACTCTGATTCAATCACAAGTTCATATGAAGACTCTTGAAAATGTTTATAACACAAATCTGTGAAAAAGTTGACTGTAAGATCAAAGGTCGATTTTTGGTGAATATTTGAAACATGCTTGCTTGGCTAATTTCTAGCCAAATTTCCAATGAATGTCTCCCCTCCTCCTGCCCGCGCGTGCTCCACATCCTCACACACTCAGCCTAACTTACACACGCGCGGGCTTGGCAAGACGCACACGCAACATTTCAGGAGAGTGTGGGCTGACCAAGCCCCCACTCATTCCTTAGTCTCTAGCAAAGGCCTTGCGGATCATGTAATCTTGGATCTCTAAACAAAAGCTGATCTTTTTGGTATTGCATTTCCGATTTTGTATGCAATGGTAAAAGGTTATACAAATCCTGAAACATTGATATATATATATGTATTTATATATATATAAATCTTTATTTCAGACGCCAAGTTCCACATAAAATAACAGACATAGAGCTATAAAAAAGAGAGTAAAACAAAAACATAAAACACAGATAATACAGTGCATAAAAAGTATGAAGACTTTTGTGCCAATGTAGTCTTAAGTTCCAAGTAATCGATAGCAGCTCTTTAGAGGGTTGACCAGAGCCTCAGCATACATCAGTTGTCTCAGGAGTGCCTTACAGGTTGGTACGTGCTTAGACAGAAACAACTGACCAGCACTATGCCACCTAGGCACATTAAGTAGCAATCTAAAAGCATCATTGAAACCATACATCAGTTGTCTCAGGATTGCCTTACAGGTTGGTACGTGCTTAGACACAAACAACTGACTAGCACTATGCCACCTTGGCACATTAAGTAGCAATCTAAAAGCATCATTGTAGGCTACTTTCAGTATCTGTATACTCCTTTTCCTGTACATAGACCACAAATGAGCAGTGTACAATGGTGTTATGTAGGTTCTAAACAGGGAACATTTAACTGAATCTGAGCACATAGAAAACGTCTTTAATAACATACTGGCCTGAGAATATATTTTACAGCGCCGTTGATACATATCGTTGTCATCTGTCCAATCATCAGAAATGACATGGCCCAGATATTTTATTTCCTCACAAACACCAAGGGGACTGCCAGATAAATAAAAGGTAGGGAAGGTTAATTTCCTGTCCTGATTACTTCTGACTATCATTATGTGGCTTTTCTTTGCATTATATTTGATATCATGATCTAAGCCATACTGAGAGCACACCCATAGCATCTGTTGCAACAGGCTGAGTGGAACCAGATCATCTGCGTAAATCAGATGATTGACAATATATTCACCAACAAGACAGCCTGTATTTGTCTTATTCAGCAGGCTTGATAAGTCGTCCATATCCATATTAAACAAAAAGGGAAATCAAATTCCTCCTTGTCGAACTCCGTTACCAACATGGAAAGGAGCTGATACAACATTGTCCCATTTAACATGAAAAGTTTGATTGGCATACCAGAACACCAAAATCCTCACAAGAGGTTTAGGGACACCTCTCGCTATTAGCTTCATAAACAGTTTTTCATGACAAATTCGATCGAAAGCTTTGTAAGCATCAATAAAGCATAAAAATACAGATGAATTAAGACTTGTGTACCTGAGACAATCTCCTTCAGAGCATAGATACAGAGATCAGTACCATGTTTTCTTTTAAAAAACCAAACTGATTTTCTGCAGTCAGAATATACATTTCCAATTTCAATCAAATAATTCTCTCAAACACTTTAGACAAGATACTGGCCAATGCAATGGGTCGATAGTTGTCTATGCTGTTCAGTTTACCAGCCTTATCTTTAACAACAGGCACTAACAGTACTGACATGATTGAGTTCGGTAGAACACCATGAACCATAATTCCAGTGAGACACATGGCTAGTAATGGACTGAGTCTATAACTGGCATTTTTTAGATGCTCTGCAGAAATGCAATCCATACCACAAGCGTTGTTGTTGTCTAGCATGTGGATGGCATCATAAATATCTACTGATCTAACTATTAAGTCTGCAGAGATACCTTTATATTCATTATCAATTCTCACTGTGTTACTTTTAACACAATTAAATAGTTTACTGTAGTGCTCATGCCATAGATCAGCAATCTTCTCTGGACAACTAACCCCTTTGATATCAGAAGGGAGGGGAGTTCTGTTATTATTTATGATCTTGACCTCCTTTCAGAAGTCAGTAAGATTGTTATTCTGCATCTTTCTGGCCAGCGAGTCTGCTCTCATTGTGTTTTCATTTCTCTTAATGAAACGAGTGCATATTTAAATCTAGCATTTGTGAGGTTTTTGTTATCAAGCAGCACTCCCTGTCTGGGTCTGCCTGCCTCTGACCAGACTCTAAAGGCTTCTCTAGCAGCAGCATGTTGCTCAGACACAAACTCATTCCAGACAGGCCGTGCGTTAGTTGTGTGCCACGTTTCACTTATATAGGTAAAACTTGTATCAGGCAATAACGCTTGATATCATTAATTTAGTTTCATTACAGAACTGCTGCAGATGTTGTGCGAATAAACACTTATCTGACATGTCAGCATTAAAATCACCCATGACATAGACACAACATGAACTATTGTCCTCTATGAAGGACTGAATAAAAGCTAACCTGTTCTGAAATTCATCCTCATGGTCATAGGATTCATATGGTGTGTACACATTTACAATAGTAAATTTATTTTCATTGTGATTAAACTCCAACCCAATAGCCCAGTCAACGTTAAGCCACACCACCTTTACCGTTGGGTCATATTTTATGTTCCACAGTATAGCTACACCACCAGCTATCCTCCCACAAACCATTCTCATGCTGAGATCGGTAGTGGACTCTCCAGCACCATGAAAGTTCTTGTGTAGGGAGTTCAATTTGTCCAGATCTTGCTTGGCCATCCAGGTTTCTTGAAGGCAGACAATGTCACTCTCGTCCAGCAATGTGTCCACCACCAAACGTCTTGATCTATCAGCAGCAGTATGTCCTACTCGGAGGCCACGAGCGTTGTAGGATACAACCCGCATTAATGATCTACCACGGACCCATCAGGGCAGCTGGCCGGTGTGTCTGTCTCCCTGGTCTCTACATATAGGCCTACATCCATCCCAGCATCATGACTGAGCTGAAGCTCGGTACCCTGAGAGCGGGGGGGTATGCTCTGGTCGAGCTTTTTTGAAAGTATAGACCAAGGGTAATTACCACACCACAACTGTCCCACCATTACCCATAGGTGGCGCTACATTCCACGCCCTAAAGCACAAAGGCTTTCTGGAATGGATAGGCTAACCAAGCCCCCTCCCTTCACTCCTTGGGTTGAAATAAAGGCCCTTGTGGATCTTGATGGTATTATATTTCAGATTTGGTATCCCATTGGTAATTCTGCAGCATAGATTTTTCTATACAGTTCCAATTTGTCAAGAATATACATTTTTCAATGGTTCGCAATGTTTGGAGGAATCCGCCATTACTGCTTGCAGTTATATTTATTATTATTCTTGTTCCATGGAAGTCAATGGCAGCCCCTAGAACACTTCGACAACTTTTTGTGAAATTTGGCACACTCATTAAGGACAGTTGATTCTATACCTACACCAAGTTTCATGTCTCCCATTAGACCACTCCAGCGCCACCAATGGGTCAAAGTTGGACTTGTGTTTACACACGCAACTTTTGAACCGTATGACCCATTTTCAAAAATGAGGTACCATTGGATTCCCTGGTTCAAGCCGAGTTCAACGCACCCCATGGCGTCAATTTCCGGTTATATAGATTTTCCGCTACTTCCGGTTTTATCAAAAACCTTTGAAAGCCTACTCCTCCTACAATTTTTGTCATATCTTCTTCAAAGTTACCAGAGATGATCTTCAGACCAAGCGTCACAAAAGTTATCGAAAAGAATTTTGATCCTCACAACCGTTTGTCCGGTACAGCCAATCAAATTCATCAGAAAAGCCGCCAAACAGGATGTGAAGTCCTGTCTCAGCAAATCTTTGAGATATCAACACGAAACTTGGTATATCGATGGAAGACACTACAACATGTTACCGTGTGCAAAGGCAACTTCATATCTCCAAAAATGATTGATATAAAGCAAATTGAACTTATCGCTAACGCTAAAATAATGCTTTACACATCAGCCAGTCAAAAACTGATACTCTGATTCAATCACAAGTTCATATGAAGACTCTTGAGAATGTTTATAACACAAATCTGTGAAAAAGTTGACTGTAAGATCAAAGGTCGATTTTTGGTGAATATTTGAAACATGCTTGCTTGGCTAATTTCTAGCCAAATTTCCAATGAATGTCTCCCCTCCTCCTGCCCGCGCGTGCTCCACATCCTCACACACTCAGCCTTAACTTACACACGCGCGGGCTTGGCAAGACGCACACGCAACATTTCAGGAGAGTGTGGGCTGACCAAGCCCCCACTCATTCCTTGGTTTCTAGCCAAGGCCTTGTGGATCTTGTAATCTTGGATCTCTTAACAAAAGCTGATCTTTTTAGTATTGCATTTCCGATTTTGTATGCAATGGTAAAAAGTTATACAAATCCTGAAACATTGATATATATATATGTATTTATATATATATAAATCTTTATTTCAGACGCCAAGTTCCACATAAAATAACAGACATAGAGCTATAAAAAAGAGAGTAAAACGAAAACATAAAACATAGATAATACAGTGCATAAAAAGTATGAAGACTTTTGTGCCAATGTAGTCTTAAGTTCCAAGTAATCGATAGCAGCTCTTTAGAGGGTTGACCAGGGCCTCTACTATTCAGTTCTCAGACTTGTCCAGTCGACACATGAAACCATACATCAGTTGTCTCAGGAGTGCCTTACAGGTTGGTACGTGCTTAGACAGAAACAACTGACCAGCACTATGCCACCTAGGCACATTAAGTAGCAATCTAAAAGCATCATTGAAACCATACATCAGTTGTCTCAGGATTGCCTTACAGGTTGGTACGTGCTTAGACACAAACAACTGACTAGCACTATGCCACCTTGGCACATTAAGTAGCAATCTAAAAGCATCATTGTAGGCTACTTTCAGTATCTGTATACTCCTTTACCTGTACATAGACCACAAATGAGCAGTGTACAATGGTGTTATGTAGGTTCTAAACAGGGAACATTTAACTGAATCTGAGCACATAGAAAACGTCCTTAATAACATACTGGCCTGAGAATATATTTGACAGCGCTGTTGATACATATCGTTGTCATCTGTCCAATCATCAGAAATGACATGGCAGATATTTTATTTCCTCACAAACACCAAGGGGACTGCCAGATAAATAAAAGGTAGGGAAGGTTAATTTCCTGTCCTGATTACTTCTGACTATCATTATGTGGCTTTTCTTTGCATTATATTTTATATCATGATCTAAGCCATACTGAGAGCACACCCATAGCATCTGTTGCAACAGGCTGAGTGGAACCAGATAATCTGCGTACATCAGATGATTGACAATAGATTCACCAACAAGACAGCCTGTATTTGTCTTATTCAGCTGGCTTGATAAGTCGTCCATATCCATATTAAACAAAAAGGGAAATCAAATTCCTCCTTGTCGAACTCCGTTACCAACATGGAAAGCAGCTGATACAACATTGTCCCATTTAACATGAAAAGTTTGATTTGCATACCAGAACACCAAAATCCTCACAAGAGGTTTAGGGAAACCTCTCGCTATTAGCTTCATAAACAGTTTTTCATGACAAATTCGATCGAAAGCTTTGTAAGCATCAATAAAGCATAAAAATACAGATGAATTAAGACTTGTGTACCTGAGACAATCTCCTTCAGAGCATAGATACAGAGATCAGTACCATGTTTTCTTTTAAAACCAAACTGATTTTCTGCAGTCAGAATATACATTTCCAATTTCAATCAAATAATTCTCTCAAACACTTTAGACAAGATACTGGCCAATGCAATGGGTCGATAGTTGTGTAGCCCGGGTGGTAAACATTTCTGTTGAAACAATCCTATTACATAAATATAAAAGTTTGAATACATAATACTTAAGTTCATAGTTTAATAAATAGACTTTAAGGTTTGAGAGTATGATTTTGATTTGATGAGAAATGCATATTGTTCATGTTTTACTGAATACAGCATTTGGAAATGTATATCTGTTGTTTAAAAAACGCATGTTAAAATGTACCGGTTACAAATATGAAGAGAGTAAGATGAATGTTTTGTGAATCTATGTTGTTGCTTTAATTTTGATTATGATGTTAAGCCAATCCGGTTTGAGGTCAAAGGGCAGGGTAACACGGGAAGTTGGGGTAGATGAGGTTGGAGTAGAAAAAGACAGAGCGAGCGGAGGAGTTGGAGGGAGAAGAAAATTGTAGCGTACGGTAAAATACCAAGAGTGAAGATTTTATATTATCATTAGTGGTGTTATGTTTATATTGTTGGGTGAATATCTCAACCAACAACAATAACCCAGAAAGAGGAGTTTGGCTGTTGGCGGTTTTGGATTAAGCACGGGCTTTGCCGCCAGACTAGCGACAGCGAGTGCCAGGTTGGAGCCGGTGGAGGTCGGGATTGTCGTCGTCCTCAGTCTTCTTCCTGAGTTGGTTCGTCTCGTAAATCCACGAGAGTATTTGGTCGGTCTCTCCTTCACCTGCTGCCGCCCTTCTGCCGCAGTGCGTGTGCTACCGCACTGCTGATCCGAGGTACCAGCTCCTTGTTATTTTGTGCCATCCTGGCGAAACAGCCATTTTGTTTACGGCTACAACGCACACGAGCTACACTCAGGCCTGCACCGTAGAACTGTACTGAATTAAGGTATTCGTGTAGTTAGCATTGCCGGCTAGTTTGTATTGTGTGTCCATGTGCATTACGATGTCATGTAAATGTTGAACCAATAACTGAAGAACTGATTTTTTGTCTGAAGTAAATCTTTCCTGTTTTTGTTTAACAGTTGGTTGTATTGTTTTTTTCATATGTTAAATTGGTTTAAGTTAGTAACAATTACTAACGAACTCAGGTTAGCCACCTCTCATTACAAATCCACCAAACTAGAGAGGCGCTACAGTTGTCTATGCTGTTCAGTTTACCAGCCTTATCTTTAACAACAGGCACTAACAGTACTGACATAATAGAGTTCGGTAGAACACCATGAACCATAATTCCAGTGAGACACATGGCTAGAAATGGACTGAGTCTATAACTGGCATTTTTTAGATGCTCTGCAGAAATGGAATCCATACCACAAGCTTTGTTGTTGTCTAGCATGTGGATGGCATCATAAATATCTACTGATCTAACTATCAAGTCTGCAGAGATACCTTTATATTGATTATCAATTCTCACTGTGTTACTTTGAACACAATTAAATAGTTTACTGTAGTGCTCATGCCATAGATCAGCAATCTTCTCTGGACAACTAACCCCTTTGATATCAGAAGGGAGGGGAGTTCTGTTATTATTTATGATCTTGACCTCCTTCCAGAAGTCAGTAAGATTGTTATTCTGCATCTTTCTGGCCAGCGAGTCTACTCTCATTGTGTTTTCATTTCTCTTAATGAAACGAGTGCATATTTAAATCTAGCATTTGTGAGGTTTTTGTTATCAAGCAGCACTCCCTGTCTGGGTCTGCCTGCCTCTGACCAGACTCTAAAGGCTTCTCTAGCAGCAGCATGTTGCTCAGACACAAACTCATTCCAGACAGGCCGTGCGTTAGGGACCTTACTCTTGTGATTAATAAAAGGTTCACTGGAAGCATAAAGACATTTGACAATATCATCATACATGGCACAGAGCTTTTCAGCATGATGTTTATCCTTGCAGTTCATATCCGTGCACATTAGGGCATCCCTAGAAAATGCAACATCACTATGTAAGCTGTCAGTTAATAGAGAATATCTGTGCCGAACCTCTTTGGTCAATTTTGACCAGTCCAGTTTTCTTGGGGGGCCAGCAACAAGGGTACAATCTCAACATTTAGCAGCATAGCAACTGGTATGTGATCAGTGGTGGCCAGCCCATAACACATCTCTATACTTTCCAGTGAGTCATGAGCATCGGCTGTGGTTACAATATGGTCTAGCCAGGAAGTTGTGTGCCACGTTTCACTTATATAGGTAAAACTTGTATCAGGCAATAACGCTTGATATAATTAATTTAGTTTCATTACAGAACTGCTGCAGATGTTGTGCGAATAAACGCTTATCTGACATTTCAGCATTAAAATCACCCATGACATAGACACAACATGAACTATTGTCCTCTATGAAGGACTGAATAAAAGCTAACCTGTTCTGAAATTCATCCTCATGGTCATAGGATTCATATGGTGTGTACACATTTACAATAGTAAATTTATTTTCATTGTGATTAAACTCCAACCCAATAGCCCAGTCAACGTTAAGCCACACCACCTTTACCGTTGGGTCATATTTTATGTTCCACAGTATAGCTACACCACCAGCTATCCTCCCACAAACCATTCTCATGCTGAGATTGGTAGTGGACTCTCCAGCACCATGAAAGTTCTTGTGTAGGGAGTTCAATTTGTCCAGATCTTGCTTGGCCATCCAGGTTTCTTGAAGGCAGACAATGTCACTCTCGTCCAGCAATGTGTCCACCACCAAACGTCTTGATCTATCAGCAGCAGTATGTCCTACTCGGAGGCCACGAGCGTTGTAGGATACAACCCGCATTAATGATCTACCACGGACCCATCAGGGCAGCTGGCCGGTGTGTCTGTCTCCCTGGTCTCTACATATAGGCCTACATTCATCCCAGCATCATGACTGAGCTGAAGCTCGGTACCCTGAGAGTGGGGGGTATGCTCTGGTCGAGCTTTTTTGAAAGTATAGACCAAGGGTAATTACCACACCACAACTGTCCCACCATTACCCATAGGTGGCGCTACATTCCACGCCCTAAAGCACAAAGGCTTTCTGGAATGGATAGGCTAACCAAGCCCCCTCCCTTCACTCCTTGGGTTGAAATAAAGGCCCTTGTGGATCTTGATGGTATTATATTTCAGATTTGGTATCCCATTGGTAATTCTGCAGCATAGATTTTTCTATACAGTTCCAATTTGTCAAGAATATACATTTTTCAATGGTTCGCAATGTTTGGAGGAATCCGCCATTACTGCTTGCAGTTATATTTAGGATTCCTCCGTCAGGAGGAAACCTATTGTTATTGTTAGTTTTATTATTATTATTATTCTTGTTCCATGGAAGTCAATGGCAGCCCCTAGAACACTTCGACAACTTTTTGTGAAATTTGGCACACTCATTAAGGACAGTTGATTCTATACCTACACCAAGTTTTATGTCTCCCATTAGACCACTCCAGCGCCACCAATGGGTCAAAGTTGGACTTGTGTTTACACACGCAACTTTTGAACCGTATGACCCATTTTCAAAAATGAGGTACCATTGGATTCCCTGGTTCAAGCCGAGTTCAACGCACCCCATGGCGTCAATTTCCGGTTATATAGATTTTCCGCTACTTCCGGTTTTATCAAAAACCTTTGAAAGCCTACTCCTCCTACAATTTTTGTCATATCTTCTTCAAAGTTACCAGAGATGATCTTCAGACCAAGCCTCACAAAAGTTATCGAAAAGAATTTTGATCCTCACAACCGTTTGTCCGGTACAGCCAATCAAATTCATCAGAAAAGCCGCCAAACAGGATGTGAAGTCATGTCTCAGCAAATCTTTGAGATATCAACACGAAACTTGGTATATCGATGGAAGACACTACAACATGTTACCGTGTGCAAAGGCAACTTCATATCTCCAAAAATGATTGATATAAAGCAAATTGAACTTATCGCTAACGCTAAAATAATGCTTTACACATCAGCCAGTCAAAAACTGATACTCTGATTCAATCACAAGTTCATATGAAGACTCTTGAGAATGTTTATAACACAAATCTGTGAAAAAGTTGACTGTAAGATCAAAGGTCGATTTTTGGTGAATATTTGAAACATGCTTGCTTGGCTAATTTCTAGCCAAATTTCCAATGAATGTCTCCCCTCCTCCTGCCCGCGCGTGCTCCACATCCTCACACACTCAGCCTTAACTTACACACGCGCGGGCTTGGCAAGACGCACACGCAACATTTCAGGAGAGTGTGGGCTGACCAAGCCCCCACTCATTCCTTGGTTTCTAGCCAAGGCCTTGTGGATCTTGTAATCTTGGATCTCTTAACAAAAGCTGATCTTTTTAGTATTGCATTTCCGATTTTGTATGCAATGGTAAAAAGTTATACAAATCCTGAAACATTGATATATATATATGTATTTATATATATATAAATCTTTATTTCAGACGCCAAGTTCCACATAAAATAACAGACATAGAGCTATAAAAAAGAGAGTAAAACGAAAACATAAAACATAGATAATACAGTGCATAAAAAGTATGAAGACTTTTGTGCCAATGTAGTCTTAAGTTCCAAGTAATCGATAGCAGCTCTTTAGAGGGTTGACCAGGGCCTCTACTATTCAGTTCTCAGACTTGTCCAGTCGACACATGAAACCATACATCAGTTGTCTCAGGAGTGCCTTACAGGTTGGTACGTGCTTAGACAGAAACAACTGACCAGCACTATGCCACCTAGGCACATTAAGTAGCAATCTAAAAGCATCATTGAAACCATACATCAGTTGTCTCAGGATTGCCTTACAGGTTGGTACGTGCTTAGACACAAACAACTGACTAGCACTATGCCACCTTGGCACATTAAGTAGCAATCTAAAAGCATCATTGTAGGCTACTTTCAGTATCTGTATACTCCTTTACCTGTACATAGACCACAAATGAGCAGTGTACAATGGTGTTATGTAGGTTCTAAACAGGGAACATTTAACTGAATCTGAGCACATAGAAAACGTCCTTAATAACATACTGGCCTGAGAATATATTTGACAGCGCTGTTGATACATATCGTTGTCATCTGTCCAATCATCAGAAATGACATGGCAGATATTTTATTTCCTCACAAACACCAAGGGGACTGCCAGATAAATAAAAGGTAGGGAAGGTTAATTTCCTGTCCTGATTACTTCTGACTATCATTATGTGGCTTTTCTTTGCATTATATTTTATATCATGATCTAAGCCATACTGAGAGCACACCCATAGCATCTGTTGCAACAGGCTGAGTGGAACCAGATAATCTGCGTACATCAGATGATTGACAATAGATTCACCAACAAGACAGCCTGTATTTGTCTTATTCAGCTGGCTTGATAAGTCGTCCATATCCATATTAAACAAAAAGGGAAATCAAATTCCTCCTTGTCGAACTCCGTTACCAACATGGAAAGCAGCTGATACAACATTGTCCCATTTAACATGAAAAGTTTGATTGGCATACCAGAACACCAAAATCCTCACAAGAGGTTTAGGGAAACCTCTCGCTATTAGCTTCATAAACAGTTTTTCATGACAAATTCGATCGAAAGCTTTGTAAGCATCAATAAAGCATAAAAATACAGATGAATTAAGACTTGTGTATCTCCTTCAGAGCATAGATACAGAGATCAGTACCATGTTTTCTTTTAAAACCAAACTGATTTTCTGCAGTCAGAATATACATTTCCAATTTCAATCAAATAATTCTCTCAAACACTTTAGACAAGATACTGGCCAATGCAATGGGTCGATAGTTGTGTAGCCCGGGTGGTAAACATTTCTGTTGAAACAATCCTATTACATAAATATAAAAGTTTGAATACATAATACTTAAGTTCATAGTTTAATAAATAGACTTTAAGGTTTGAGAGTATGATTTTGATTTGATGAGAAATGCATATTGTTCATGTTTTACTGAATACAGCATTTGGAAATGTATATCTGTTGTTTAAAAAACGCATGTTAAAATGTACCGGTTACAAATATGAAGAGAGTAAGATGAATGTTTTGTGAATCTATGTTGTTGCTTTAATTTTGATTATGATGTTAAGCCAATCCGGTTTGAGGTCAAAGGGCAGGGTAACACGGGAAGTTGGGGTAGATGAGGTTGGAGTAGAAAAAGACAGAGCGAGCGGAGGAGTTGGAGGGAGAAGAAAATTGTAGCGTACGGTAAAATACCAAGAGTGAAGATTTTATATTATCATTAGTGGTGTTATGTTTATATTGTTGGGTGAATATCTCAACCAACAACAATAACCCAGAAAGAGGAGTTTGGCTGTTGGCGGTTTTGGATTAAGCACGGGCTTTGCCGCCAGACTAGCGACAGCGAGTGCCAGGTTGGAGCCGGTGGAGGTCGGGATTGTCGTCGTCCTCAGTCTTCTTCCTGAGTTGGTTCGTCTCGTAAATCCACGAGAGTATTTGGTCGGTCTCTCCTTCACCTGCTGCCGCCCTTCTGCCGCAGTGCGTGTGCTACCGCACTGCTGATCCGAGGTACCAGCTCCTTGTTATTTTGTGCCATCCTGGCGAAACAGCCATTTTGTTTACGGCTACAACGCACACGAGCTACACTCAGGCCTGCACCGTAGAACTGTACTGAATTAAGGTATTCGTGTAGTTAGCATTGCCGGCTAGTTTGTACTGTGTGTCCATGTGCATTACGATGTCATGTAAATGTTGAACCAATAACTGAAGAACTGATTTTTTGTCTGAAGTAAATCTTTCCTGTTTTTGTTTAACAGTTGGTTGTATTGTTTTTTTCATATGTTAAATTGGTTTAAGTTAGTAACAATTACTAACGAACTCAGGTTAGCCACCTCTCATTACAAATCCACCAAACTAGAGGCGCTACAGTTGTCTATGCTGTTCAGTTTACCAGCCTTATCTTTAACAACAGGCACTAACAGTACTGACATAATAGAGTTCGGTAGAACACCATGAACCATAATTCCAGTGAGACACATGGCTAGAAATGGACTGAGTCTATAACTGGCATTTTTTAGATGCTCTGCAGAAATGGAATCCATACCACAAGCTTTGTTGTTGTCTAGCATGTGGATGGCATCATAAATATCTACTGATCTAACTATCAAGTCTGCAGAGATACCTTTATATTGATTATCAATTCTCACTGTGTTACTTTGAACACAATTAAATAGTTTACTGTAGTGCTCATGCCATAGATCAGCAATCTTCTCTGGACAACTAACCCCTTTGATATCAGAAGGGAGGGGAGTTCTGTTATTATTTATGATCTTGACCTCCTTCCAGAAGTCAGTAAGATTGTTATTCTGCATCTTTCTGGCCAGCGAGTCTGCTCTCATTGTGTTTTCATTTCTCTTAATGAAACGAGTGCATATTTAAATCTAGCATTTGTGAGGTTTTTGTTATCAAGCAGCACTCTCTGTCTGGGTCTGCCTGCCTCTGACCAGACTCTAAAGGCTTCTCTAGCAGCAGCATGTTGCTCAGACACAAACTCATTCCAGACAGGCCGTGCGTTAGGGACCTTACTCTTGTGATTAATAAAAGGTTCACTGGAAGCATAAAGACATTTGACAATATCATCATACATGGCACAGAGCTTTTCAGCATTATGTTTATCCTTGCAGTTCATATCCGAGAATTAGTTAATAGAGAATATCTGTGCCGAACCTCTTTGGTCAATTTTGACCAGTCCAGTTTTCTTGGGGGGCCAGCAACAAGGGTACACTCTCAACATTTAGCAGCATAGCAACTGGTATGTGATCAGTGGTGGCCAGCCCATAACACATCTCTATACTTTCCAGTGAGTCATGAGAATCGGCTGTGGTTACAATATGGTCTAGCCAGGAAGTTGTGTGCCACGTTTCACTTATATAGGTAAAACTTGTATCAGGCAATAACGCTTGATATAATTAATTTAGTTTCATTACAGAACTGCTGCAGATGTTGTGCGAATAAACACTTATCTGACATGTCAGCATTAAAATCACCCATGACATAGACACAACATGAACTATTGTCCTCTATGAAGGACTGAATAAAAGCTAACCTGTTCTGAAATTCATCCTCATGGTCATAGGATTCATATGGTGTGTACACATTTACAATAGTACATTTATTTTCATTGTGATTAAACTCCAACCCAATAGCCCAGTCAACGTTAAGCCACACCACCTTTACCGTTGGGTCATATTTTATGTTCCACAGTATAGCTACACCACCAGCTATCCTCCCACAAACCATTCTCATGCTGAGATCGGTAGTGGACTCTCCAGCACCATGAAAGTTCTTGTGTAGGGAGTTCAATTTGTCCAGATCTTGCTTGGTCATCCAGGTTTCTTGAAGGCAGACAATGTCACTCTCGTCCAGCAATGTGTCCACCACCAAACGTCTTGATCTATCAGCAGCAGTATGTCCTACTCGGAGGCCACGAGCGTTGTAGGATACAACCCGCATTAATGATCTACCACGGACCCATCAGGGCAGCTGGCCGGTGTGTCTGTCTCCCTGGTCTCTACATATAGGCCTACATTCATCCCAGCATCATGACTGAGCTGAAGCTCGGTACCCTGAGAGCGGGGGGTATTCTCTGCTCGAGCTTTTTTGAAAGTATAGACCAAGGGTAATTACCAAACCACAACTGTCCCACCATTACCCATATGTGGCGCTACATTCCACGCCCTAAAGCACAAAGGCTTTCTGGAATGGATAGGCTAACCAAGCCCCCTCCCTTCACTCCTTGAGTTGAAATAAAGGCCCTTGTGGATCCTGGTGGTATTATATTTCAGATTTGGTATCCCATTGGTAATTCTGCAGCATAGATTTTTCTATACAGTTCCAATTTGTCAAGAATATACATTTTTCAATGGTTCGCAATGTTTGGAGGAATCCGCCATTACTGCTTGCAGTTATATTTAGGATTCCTCCGTCAGGAGGAAACCTATTGTTATTGTTAGTTTTATTATTATTATTATTCTTGTTCCATGGAAGTCAATGGCAGCCCCTAGAACACTTCGACAACTTTTTGTGAAATTTGGCACACTCATTAAGGACAGTTGATTCTATACCTACACCAAGTTTCATGTCTCCCATTAGACCACTCCAGCGCCACCAATGGGTCAAAGTTGGACTTGTGTTTACACACGCAACTTTTGAACCGTATGACCCATTTTCAAAAATGAGGTACCATTGGATTCCCTGGTTCAAGCCGAGTTCAACGCACCCCATGGCGTCAATTTCCGGTTATATAGATTTTCCGCTACTTCCGGTTTTATCAAAAACCTTTGAAAGCCTACTCCTCCTACAATTTTTGTCATATCTTCTTCAAAGTTACCAGAGATGATCTTCAGACCAAGCGTCACAAAAGTTATCGAAAAGAATTTTGATCCTCACAACCGTTTGTCCGGTACAGCCAATCAAATTCATCAGAAAAGCCGCCAAACAGGATGTGAAGTCATGTCTCAGCAAATCTTTGAGATATCAACACGAAACTTGGTATATCGATGGAAGACACTACAACATGTTACCGTGTGCAAAGGCAACTTCATATCTCCAAAAATGATTGATATAAAGCAAATTGAACTTATCGCTAACGCTAAAATAATGCTTTACACATCAGCCAGTCAAAAACTGATACTCTGATTCAATCACAAGTTCATATGAAGACTCTTGAGAATGTTTATAACACAAATCTGTGAAAAAGTTGACTGTAAGATCAAAGGTCGATTTTTGGTGAATATTTGAAACATGCTTGCTTGGCTAATTTCTAGCCAAATTTCCAATGAATGTCTCCCCTCCTCCTGCCCGCGCGTGCTCCACATCCTCACAAACTCAGCCTTAACTTACACACGCGCGGGCTTGGCAAGACGCACACGCAACATTTCAGGAGAGTGTGGGCTGACCAAGCCCCCACTCATTCCTTGGTTTCTAGCAAAGGCCTTGTGGATCTTGTAATCTTGGATCTCTTAACAAAAGCTGATCTTTTTAGTATTGCATTTCCGATTTTGTATGCAATGGTAAAAAGTTATACAAATCCTGAAACATTGATATATATATATATGTATTTATATATATATAAATCTTTATTTCAGACGCCAAGTTCCACATAAAATAACAGACATAGAGCTATAAAAAAGAGAGTAAAACGAAAACATAAAACATAGATAATACAGTGCATAAAAAGTATGAAGACTTTTGTGCCAATGTAGTCTTAAGTTCCAAGTAATCGATAGTAGCTCTTTAGAGGGTTGACCAGAGCCTCTACTATTCAGTTCTCAGACTTGTCCAGTCGACACATGAAACCATACATCAGTTGTCTCAGGAGTGCCTTACAGGTTGGTACGTGCTTAGACAGAAACAACTGACTAGCACTATGCCACCTAGGCACATTAAGTAGCAATCTAAAAGCATCATTGAAACCATACATCAGTTGTCTCAGGATTGCCTTACAGGTTGGTACGTGCTTAGACACAAACAACTGACTAGCACTATGCCACCTTGGCACATTAAGTAGCAATCTAAAAGCATCATTGTAGGCTACTTTCAGTATCTGTATACTCCTTTACCTGTACATAGACCACAAATGAGCAGTGTACAATGGTGTTATGTAGGTTCTAAACAGGGAACATTTAACTGAATCTGAGCACATAGAAAACGTCCTTAATAACATACTGGCCTGAGAATATATTTGACAGCGCTGTTGATACATATCGTTGTCATCTGTGCAATCATCAGAAATGACATGGCAGATATTTTATTTCCTCACAAACACCAAGGGGACTGCCAGATAAATAAAAGGTAGGGAAGGTTAATTTCCTGTCCTGATTACTTCTGACTATCATTATGTGGCTTTTCTTTGCATTATATTTTATATCATGATCTAAGCCATACTGAGAGCACACCCATAGCATCTGTTGCAACAGGCTGAGTGGAACCAGATAATCTGCGTACATCAGATGATTGACAATAGATTCACCAACAAGACAGCCTGTATTTGTCTTATTCAGCTGGCTTGATAAGTCGTCCATATCCATATTAAACAAAAAGGGAAATCAAATTCCTCCTTGTCGAACTCCGTTACCAACATGGAAAGCAGCTGATACAACATTGTCCCATTTAACATGAAAAGTTTGATTGGCATACCAGAACACCAAAATCCTCACAAGAGGTTTAGGGACACCTCTCGCTATTAGCTTCATAAACAGTTTTTCATGACAAATTCGATCGAAAGCTTTGTAATCAATAAAGCATAAAAATACAGATGAATTAAGACTTGTGTACCTGAGACAATCTCCTTCAGAGCATAGATACAGAGATCAGTACCATGTTTTCTTTTAAAACCAAACTGATTTTCTGCAGTCAGAATATACATTTCCAATTTCAATCAAATAATTCTCTCAAACACTTTAGACAAGATACTGGCCAATGCAATGGGTCGATAGTTGTGTAGCCCGGGTGGTAAACATTTCTGTTGAAACAATCCTATTACATAAATATAAAAGTTTGAATACATAATACTTAAGTTCATAGTTTAATAAATAGACTTTAAGGTTTGAGAGTATGATTTTGATTTGATGAGAAATGCATATTGTTCATGTTTTACTGAATACAGCATTTGGAAATGTATATCTGTTGTTTAAAAAACGCATGTTAAAATGTACCGGTTACAAATATGAAGAGAGTAAGATGAATGTTTTGTGAATCTATGTTGTTGCTTTAATTTTGATTATGATGTTAAGCCAATCCGGTTTGAGGTCAAAGGGCAGGGTAACACGGGAAGTTGGGGTAGATGAGGTTGGAGTAGAAAAAGACAGAGCGAGCGGAGGAGTTGGAGGGAGAAGAAAATTGTAGCGTACGGTAAAATACCAAGAGTGAAGATTTTATATTATCATTAGTGGTGTTATGTTTATATTGTTGGGTGAATATCTCAACCAACAACAATAACCCAGAAAGAGGAGTTTGGCTGTTGGCGGTTTTGGATTAAGCACGGGCTTTGCCGCCAGACTAGCGACAGCGAGTGCCAGGTTGGAGCCGGTGGAGGTCGGGATTGTCGTCGTCCTCAGTCTTCTTCCTGAGTTGGTTCGTCTCGTAAATCCACGAGAGTATTTGGTCGGTCTCTCCTTCACCTGCTGCCGCCCTTCTGCCGCAGTGCGTGTGCTACCGCACTGCTGATCCGAGGTACCAGCTCCTTGTTATTTTGTGCCATCCTGGCGAAACAGCCATTTTGTTTACGGCTACAACGCACACGAGCTACACTCAGGCCTGCACCGTAGAACTGTACTGAATTAAGGTATTCGTGTAGTTAGCATTGCCGGCTAGTTTGTATTGTGTGTCCATGTGCATTACGATGTCATGTAAATGTTGAACCAATAACTGAAGAACTGATTTTTTGTCTGAAGTAAATCTTTCCTGTTTTTGTTTAACAGTTGGTTGTATTGTTTTTTTCATATGTTAAATTGGTTTAAGTTAGTAACAATTACTAACGAACTCAGGTTAGCCACCTCTCATTACAAATCCACCAAACTAGAGAGGCGCTACAGTTGTCTATGCTGTTCAGTTTACCAGCCTTATCTTTAACAACAGGCACTAACAGTACTGACATAATAGAGTTCGGTAGAACACCATGAACCATAATTCCAGTGAGACACATGGCTAGAAATGGACTGAGTCTATAACTGGCATTTTTTAGATGCTCTGCAGAAATGGAATCCATACCACAAGCTTTGTTGTTGTCTAGCATGTGGATGGCATCATAAATATCTACTGATCTAACTATCAAGTCTGCAGAGATACCTTTATATTGATTATCAATTCTCACTGTGTTACTTTGAACACAATTAAATAGTTTACTGTAGTGCTCATGCCATAGATCAGCAATCTTCTCTGGACAACTAACCCCTTTGATATCAGAAGGGAGGGGAGTTCTGTTATTATTTATGATCTTGACCTCCTTCCAGAAGTCAGTAAGATTGTTATTCTGCATCTTTCTGGCCAGCGAGTCTGCTCTCATTGTGTTTTCATTTCTCTTAATGAAACGAGTGCATATTTAAATCTAGCATTTGTGAGGTTTTTGTTATCAAGCAGCACTCTCTGTCTGGGTCTGCCTGCCTCTGACCAGACTCTAAAGGCTTCTCTAGCAGCAGCATGTTGCTCAGACACAAACTCATTCCAGACAGGCCGTGCGTTAGGGACCTTACTCTTGTGATTAATAAAAGGTTCACTGGAAGCATAAAGACATTTGACAATATCATCATACATGGCACAGAGCTTTTCAGCATTATGTTTATCCTTGCAGTTCATATCCGAGAATTAGTTAATAGAGAATATCTGTGCCGAACCTCTTTAGTCAATTTTGACCAGTCCAGTTTTCTTGGGGGGCCAGCAACAAGGGTACACTCTCAACATTTAGCAGCATAGCAACTGGTATGTGATCAGTGGTGGCCAGCCCATAACACATCTCTATACTTTCCAGTGAGTCATGAGAATCGGCTGTGGTTACAATATGGTCTAGCCAGGAAGTTGTGTGCCACGTTTCACTTATATAGGTAAAACTTGTATCAGGCAATAACGCTTGATATAATTAATTTAGTTTCATTACAGAACTGCTGCAGATGTTGTGCGAATAAACACTTATCTGACATGTCAGCATTAAAATCACCCATGACATAGACACAACATGAACTATTGTCCTCTATGAAGGACTGAATAAAAGCTAACCTGTTCTGAAATTCATCCTCATGGTCATAGGATTCATATGGTGTGTACACATTTACAATAGTACATTTATTTTCATTGTGATTAAACTCCAACCCAATAGCCCAGTCAACGTTAAGCCACACCACCTTTACCGTTGGGTCATATTTTATGTTCCACAGTATAGCTACACCACCAGCTATCCTCCCACAAACCATTCTCATGCTGAGATCGGTAGTGGACTCTCCAGCACCATGAAAGTTCTTGTGTAGGGAGTTCAATTTGTCCAGATCTTGCTTGGTCATCCAGGTTTCTTGAAGGCAGACAATGTCACTCTCGTCCAGCAATGTGTCCACCACCAAACGTCTTGATCTATCAGCAGCAGTATGTCCTACTCGGAGGCCACGAGCGTTGTAGGATACAACCCGCATTAATGATCTACCACGGACCCATCAGGGCAGCTGGCCGGTGTGTCTGTCTCCCTGGTCTCTACATATAGGCCTACATTCATCCCAGCATCATGACTGAGCTGAAGCTCGGTACCCTGAGAGCGGGGGGTATGCTCTGGTCGAGCTTTTTTGAAAGTATAGACCAAGGGTAATTACCAAACCACAACTGTCCCACCATTACCCATATGTGGCGCTACATTCCACGCCCTAAAGCACAAAGGCTTTCTGGAATGGATAGGCTAACCAAGCCCCCTCCCTTCACTCCTTGAGTTGAAATAAAGGCCCTTGTGGATCCTGGTGGTATTATATTTCAGATTTGGTATCCCATTGGTAATTCTGCAGCATAGATTTTTCTATACAGTTCCAATTTGTCAAGAATATACATTTTTCAATGGTTCGCAATGTTTGGAGGAATCCGCCATTACTGCTTGCAGTTATATTTATTATTATTAGGATTCCTCCGTCAGGAGGAAACCTATTGTTATTGTTAGTTTTATTATTATTATTATTCTTGTTCCATGGAAGTCAATGGCAGCCCCTAGAACCCTTCGACAACTTTTTGTGAAATTTGGCACACTCATTAAGGACAGTTGATTCTATACCTACACCAAGTTTCATGTCTCCCATTAGACCACTCCAGCGCCACCAACGGGTCAAAGTTGGACTTGTGTTTACACACACAACTTTTGAACCGTATGACCGATTTTCAAAAATGAGGCACCATTGGATTCCCTGGATCAAGCCGAGTTCAACGCACCCCATGGCGTCAATTTCCGGTTATATAGATTTTCCGCTATTTCCGGTTTTATAAAAAACCTTTGAAAGCCTACTCCTCCTACAATTTTTGTCATATCTTCTTCAAAGTTACCAGAGATGATCTTCAGACCAAGCCTCACAAAAGTTATCGAAAAGAATTTTGATCCTCACAACCGTTTGTCCGGTACAGCCAATCAAATTCATCAGAAAAGCCGCCAAACAGGATGTGAAGTCATGTCTCAGCAAATCTTTGAGATATCAACACGAAACTTGGTATATCGATGGAAGACACTACAACATGTTACCGTGTGCAAAGGCAACTTCATATCTCCAAAAATGATTGATATAAAGCAAATTGAACTTATCGCTAACGCTAAAATAATGCTTTACACATCAGCCAGTCAAAAACTGATACTCTGATTCAATCACAAGTTCATATGAAGACTCTTGAGAATGTTTATAACACAAATCTGTGAAAAAGTTGACTGTAAGATCAAAGGTCGATTTTTGGTGAATATTTGAAACATGCTTGCTTGGCTAATTTCTAGCCAAATTTCCAATGAATGTCTCCCCTCCTCCTGCCCGCGCGTGCTCCACATCCTCACACACTCAGCCTTAACTTACACACGCGCGGGCTTGGCAAGACGCACACGCAACATTTCAGGAGAGTGTGGGCTGACCAAGCCCCCACTCATTCCGTAGTCTCTAGCAAAGGCCTTGTGGATCTTGTAATCTTGGATCTCTTAACAAAAGCTGATCTTTTTGGTATTGCATTTCCAATTTGTATGCAATGGTAAAAAGTTATACAAATCCTGAAACATTGATATATATATATATATATATATATGTGTTTATATATATATAAATCTTTATTTCAGACGCCAAGTTCCACATAAAATAACAGACATAGAGCTATAAAAAAGGGAGTAAAACAAAAACATAAAACATAGATAATACAGTGCATAAAAAGTATGAAGACTTTTGTGCCAATGTAGTCTTAAGTTCCAAGTAATCGATAGCAGCTCTTTAGAGGGTTGACCAGAGCCCCTACTATTCAGTTCTCAGACTTGTCCAGTCGACACATGAAACCATACATCAGTTGTGTCAGGAGTGCCTTACAGGTTGGTACGTGCTTAGACAGAAACAACTGACCAGCACTATGCCACCTAGGCACATTAAGTAGCAATCTAAAAGCATCATTGAAACCATACATCAGTTGTCTCAGGATTGCCTTACAGGTTGGTACGTGCTTAGACACAAACAACTGACTAGCACTATGCCACCTTGGCACATTAAGTAGCAATCTAAAAGCATCATTGTAGGCTACTTTCAGTATCTGTATACTCCTTTTCCTGTACATAGACCACAAATGAGCAGTGTACAATGGTGTTATGTAGGTTCTAAACAGGGAACATTTAACTGAATCTGAGCACATAGAAAACGTCCTTAATAACATACTGGCCTGAGAATATATTTGACAGCGCTGTTGATACATACCGTTGTCATCTGTCCAATCATCAGAAATGACATGGCAGATATTTTATTTCCTCACAAACACCAAGGGGACTGCCAGATAAATAAAAGGTAGGGAAGGTTAATTTCCTGTCCTGATTACTTCTGACTATCATTATGTGGCTTTTCTTTGCATTATATTTTATATCATGATCTAAGCCATACTGAGAGCACACCCATAGCATCTGTTGCAACAGGCTGAGTGGAACCAGATAATCTGCGTACATCAGATGATTGACAATAGATTCACCAACAAGACAGCCTGTATTTGTCTTATTCAGCTGACTTGATAAGTCGTCCATATCCATATTAAACAAAAAGGGAAATCAAATTCCTCCTTGTCGAACTTCGTTACCAACATGGAAAGGAGCTGATACAACATTGTCCCATTTAACATGAAAAGTTTGATTGGCATACGAGAACACCAAAATCCTCACAAGAGGTTTAGGGACACCTCTCGCTATTAGCTTCATAAACGGTTTTCATGACAAATTCGATCGAAAGCTTTGTAAGCATCAATAAAGCATAAAAATACAGATAAATTAAGACTTGTGTACCTGAGACAATCTCCTTCAGAGCATAGATACAGAGATCAGTACCATGTTTTCTTTTAAAACCAAACTGATTTTCTGCAGTCAGAATATACATTTCCAATTTCAATCAAATAATTCTCTCAAACACTTTAGACAAGATACTGGCCAATGCAATGGGTCGATAGTTGTCTATGCTGTTCAGTTTACCAGCCTTATCTTTAACAACAGGCACTAACAGTACTGACATAATAGAGTTCGGTAGAACACCATGAACCATAATTCCAGTGAGACACATGGCTAGAAATGGACTGAGTCTATAACTGGCATTTTTTAGATGCTCTGCAGAAATGCAATCCATACCACAAGCTTTGTTGTTGTCTAGCATGTGGATGGCATCATAAATATCTACTGATCTAACTATCAAGTCTGCAGAGATACCTTTATATTCATTATCAATTCTCACTGTGTTACTTTTAACACAATTAAATAGTTTACTGTAGTGCTCATGCCATAGATCAGCAATCTTCTCTGGACAACTAACCCCTTGGATATCAGAAGGGAGGGAAGTTCTGTTATTACTTATGATCTTGACCTCCTTCCAGAAGTCAGTAAGATTGTTATTTTGCAT
Source organism: Hypomesus transpacificus (assembly GCF_021917145.1). Classification (NCBI taxonomy): domain Eukaryota; kingdom Metazoa; phylum Chordata; class Actinopteri; order Osmeriformes; family Osmeridae; genus Hypomesus; species Hypomesus transpacificus. The sequence goes on along the minus strand of NW_025813722.1, from coordinate 467,292 downwards.
CTTTCTGGCCAGCGAGTCTGCTCTCATTGTGTTTTCATTTCTCTTAATGAAACGACTGCATATTTAAATCTAGCATTTGTGAGGTTTTTGTTATCAAGCAGCACTCCCTGTCTGGGTCTGCCTGCCTCTGACCAGACTCTAAAGGCTTCTCTAGCAGCAGCATGTTGCTCAGACACAAACTCATTCCAGACAGGCCGTGCGTTAGGGACCTTACTCTTGTGATTAATAAAAGGTTCACTGAAAGCATAAAGACATTTGACAATATCATCATACATGGCACAGAGCTTTTCAGCATGATGTTTATCCTTGCAGTTCATATCCGTGCACATTAGGGCATCCCTAGAAAATGCAACATCACTATGTAAGCTGTCAGTTAATAGAAAATATCTGTGCATAACCTCTTTGGTCAATTTTGACCAGTCCAGTTTTCTTGGGGGGCCAGCAACAAGGGTACACTCTCAACATTTAGCAGCATAGCAACTGGTATGTGATCAGTGGTGGCCAGCCCATAACACATCTCTATACTTTCCAGTGAGTCATGAGCATCGGCTGTGGTTACAAATCAAATCAAATCAAATTTATTTGTATAGCCCTTTTTACACGCAAGCATGTCACAGAGGGCTTCACATGCGCCCATAGAACTGCCCCTCAACCAACCTAAACCCTCAAGGAAGACAAGGAAAAACTCCCAGAAAAACTCCCACCGGGAGAAAAAATGGAAGAAACCTTGGGAGGAGCAATTCAGAGAGGGATCCCCTCCTCCAGAGACGGTTGGTAAGAGAGAGGAGCAGAACACAAGCTAAACATAGTCATACAGTGTCAATGGGTTTTGAAACACCAAAATCCATTGTTCGGCTTTATAGACGTTGGATGGGACCGGGAAACTCGCTGTTGGCCGTCATGGAGACTGGATTCCGGGTGACGACCTGGTTCAGCGTTGGCAGACCGACGACCAAGCAGGTCCTGACAGCTCAAACCCCCCACACCACAGGGAATGTGTGGAGGGGGGACAGAGAGGAGAGCAGGGATTAGAGAATGCCAGGAGCAGCTAACAGTTACAGTCAAAATAGAATGAGATCCCCACCGGTCAAGTGTGGACTAGTGCAGCAATTTAACAGAGCAAAAAGGGTATTTGATGCAGCCCCACACACCAAAACAACGACAGCCCCCCTCAGTTGGAACATGAAATCTGTTCCAGGGGAAAGAACTCTAAAGTAGGTTATACTTATACGAATAAGGATGAAAACAGCCAGTCCCCCGTTGTCTCCAACTAGTAATAAAAACTATAACAGTAACAATATACAGCAACGGAACTATAATAATAATAATACTAACAATATACAGTAACAGGTTTACTTTATTTGTAACATCTAGCTGGGCAATGTGAACATAAGCTATAATTAAAATTTAAAAGTTACATGTGATACACACATAGGCAAGCACACATCCCAGGTTTACATAGAAAGTACACACATACTTCCCTTTAACAATCATAGAATTGACTAAACAAGAACGTTTTTAATCTAGTTTTAAATGTTGAGACAGTATCAGCTTCCTTAATTGAGATGGGTAATTTGTTCCAAAGAAGAGGTGCTCTATATGAGAACGCCCTACCTCCAGCAGTTTTTTTCTTAACTTTGGGTATTACCAGATAGCCGGCATTTTGAGATCTTAGAGACCTTGCGGGGCAATAGGGTGCAAGGAGACCGGAGAGGTACAGTGGTGCCAATCCATGCAGAGATTTGTAAGTTAGTAGTAGAACTTTGAAATCAGCTCTGGCTTGGATAGGGAGCCAGTGTAAAGAGATAAGAGTCGATGTTATATGATCAAACTTTCTAGTTTTAGTCAATAGTCTAGCAGCAGCATTTTGCACCCGCTGTAAGTTTTTTAGGTAGGTAATTGGGAGGCCAGAGAACAACACATTGCAGTAGTCCAATCGGGACGTAACAAAAGCATGTATTAGTTTTTCAGCATCATCCTTTGAGAGGAATTTTCGTATTTTGGCAATATTACGTAGATGGAAAAATGCTGTTCTGGTGATTTGCTTAATATGGTACTCAAACGAAAGGTCTGGGTCCATTGTGACTCCCAGATTTTTTACCAGCTGGCTTTGAGATACTTTGACGCCGTCTAAGTCTAAGGTTAGATGGGATAAATTATTTCGGTGTTTTTTCGGACCAAAAATTTGAACCTCGGTTTTATCCGAATTAAGAAGAAGGAAATTTGCAGTCATCCAAGTTTTCAACCCGGAAACACAGGTTTCCATAGCATGTGGAAATTCTCCCGGCTTTATAGACATGTATAGCTGAGTATCATCTGCATAGCAGTGAAAATCTACCCCAAAACTTCTAATTATGTTTCCTAAAGGCAACATATAGAGTGAAAATAACAGAGGGCCTAAAACTGAACCCTGTGGTACTCCGTATTTTACAATGGAGCTCCTGGATGAGCAACCATCATAGTGGACATATTGTGATCTATCAGATAGATACGATCTGAACCACTGAAGTGAAGTACCAGAAATCCCAACATAGTTCTCCATACGTTCCAGGAAAATCTCATGATCTACAGTGTCAAAAGCTGCACTTAGGTCTAGAAGAACAAGGACAGAGCTAAAGCCCGCGTCAGAGGCTAATAATAGATCATTGACTACCTTGGCTAATGCAGTTTCAGTGCTGTGGTGAAGACGAAATCCAGACTGGAGAGGTTCATAGAGCTGATTTGAGGAGAGGTGCTCAGTGAGCTGTTTTGCCACAGCTTTTTCCAAAATTTTGGAGAGAGATGGCAAATTTGAAATGGGCCTGTAATTGCTAAGACAACCTGGATCCAGGTTTGGTTTTTTAAGAAGGTGCTTGATAATAGCTTGTTTGAAATCGTCAGTGACTTGTCCAGTTACAAGAGATTCATTAATAATACTAAGCATGGGCGGTCCATGGGCGGTTACAATATGGTCTAGCCAGGAAGTTGTGTGCCACGTTTCACTTATATAGGTAAAACTTGTATCAGGCAATAACGCTTGATATAATTAATTTAGTTTCATTACAGAACTGCTGCAGATGTTGTGCGAATAAACGCTTATCTGACATGTCAGCATTAAAATCACCCATGACATAGACACAACATGAACTATTGTCCTCTATGAAGGACTGAATAAAAGCTAACCTGTTCTGAAATTCATCCTCATGGTCATAGGATTCATATGGTGTGTACACATTTACAATAGTAAATTTATTTTCATTGTGATTAAACTCCAACCCAATAGCCCAGTCAACGTTAAGCCACACCACCTTTACCGTTGGGTCATATTTTATGTTCCACAGTATAGCTACACCACCAGCTATCCTCCCACAAACCATTCTCATGCTGAGATCGGTAGGGGACTCTCCAGCACCATGAAAGTTCTTGTGTAGGGAGTTCAATTTGTCCAGATCTTGCTTGGCCATCCAGGTTTCTTGAAGGCAGACAATGTCACTCTCGTCCAGCAATGTGTCCACCACCAAACGTCTTGATCTATCAGCCGCAGTATGTCCTACTCGGAGGCCACGAGCGTTGTAGGATACAACCCGCATTAATGATCTACCACGGACCCATCAGGGCAGCTGGCCGGTGTGTCTGTCTCCCTGGTCTCTACATAAAGGCCTACATTCATCCCAGCATCATGACTGAGCTGAAGCTTGGTACCCTGAGAGCGGGGGGTATGCTCTGGTCGAGCTTTTTTGAAAGTATAGACCAAGGGTAATTACCACACCACAACTGTCCCACCATTACCCATAGGTGGCGCTACATTCCACGCCCTAAAGCACAAAGGCTTTCTGGAATGGATAGGCTAACCAAGCCCCCTCCCTTCACTCATTGGGTTGAAATAAAGGCCCTTGTGGATCTTGATGGTATTATATTTCAGATTTGGTATCCCATTGGTAATTCTGCAGCATAGATTTTTCTATACAGTTCCAATTTGTCAAGAATATACATTTTTCAATGGTTCGCAATGTTTGGAGGAATCCGCCATTACTGCTTGCAGTTATATTTATTATTATTCTTGTTCCATGGAAGTCAAAGGCAGCCCCTAGAACACTTCGACAACTTTTTGTGAAATTTGGCACACTCATTAAGGACAGTTGATTCTATACCTACACCAAGTTTCATGTCTCCCATTAGACCACTCCAGCGCCACCAACGGGTCAAAGTTGGACTTGTGTTTACACACGCAACTTTTGAACCGTATGACCCATTTTCAAAAATGAGGTACCATTGGATTCCCTGGTTCAAGCCGAGTTCAACGCACCCCATGGCGTCAATTTCCGGTTATATAGATTTTCCGCTACTTCCGGTTTTATCAAAAACCTTTGAAAGCCTACTCCTCCTACAATTTTTGTCATATCTTCTTCAAAGTTACCAGAGATGATCTTCAGACCAAGCGTCACAAAAGTTATCGAAAAGAAATTTGATCCTCACAACCGTTTGTCCGGTACAGCCAATCAAATTCATCAGAAAAGCCGCCAAACAGGATGTGAAGTCATGTCTCAGCAAATCTTTGAGATATCAACACGAAACTTGGTATATCGATGGAAGACACTACAACATGTTACCGTGTGCAAAGGCAACTTCATATCTCCAAAAATGATTGATATAAAGCATATTGAACTTATCGCTAACGCTAAAATAATGCTTTACACATCAGCCAGTCAAAAACTGATACTCTGATTCAATCACAAGTTCATATGAAGACTCTTGAGAATGTTTATAACACAAATCTGTGAAAAAGTTGACTGTAAGATCAAAGGTCGATTTTTGGTGAATATTTGAAACATGCTTGCTTGGCTAATTTCTAGCCAAATTTCCAATGAATGTCTCCCCTCCTCCTGCCCGCGCGTGCTCCACATCCTCACACACTCAGCCTTAACTTACACACGCGCGGGCTTGGCAAGACGCACATGCAACATTTCAGGAGAGTGTGGGCTGACCAAGCCCCCACTCATTCCTTGGTTTCTAGCCAAGGCCTTGTGGATCTTGTAATCTTGGATCTCTTAACAAAAGCTGATCTTTTTAGTATTGCATTTCCGATTTTGTATGCAATGGTAAAAAGTTATACAAATCCTGAAACATATGATATATATAAGATCCTACTTCCGGCGCGCCTACGCGATGGCTGCGTCGACAAGAGCTCCGCAAAAACCCAGCTTTTTGTTAGTCTTTTTAGTGTTCGTTACTTGTTTTGTCAATGTTTTATTGTCGTTTATTCAGTACGACCGGCAGACACTTCTGGACATTAAGTTGTCACTTGGCAAGGATCATTTTACGAACTTTAATTCCACTTCTCGGAGTGCGAGCTCGGACTGCAGCTGGCCCTTTGCTGTTTCGCCGTTCTGTTTACCCGCTAGACGGAGAAAGAAGAAACGTGGCCGGCGTGCTGGAGTCCTTGTTCGAACTCGGAAACGATGCTTCAAACCTGCTCTTCCAACCATCTTACTAGCTAACGTTCAGTCCATCGACAACAAAATGGATGAACTTAACGCTCGTGTCAAATTCCAACGGGACATCAGGAACTGCTGTGTACTGGCGTTCGTTGAGACCTGGCTGTCTCCGGAGATCTCCGACGCAGCGGTTACCCCGTCGGGATTCACCATATACCGCCAGGACAGAACAGCTGACTCAGGGAAGTGCAGGGGCGGAGGGGTCTGTGTTATGGTCAACTCTCTCTGGGCTACGGATGTAGCGGTATTAGCATCTCACTGCTCTCCGGTCCTTGAGCTGCTAACTGTAAAAATCAGACCCTTCTATCTACCTCGGGAATTCACTGCGGTCGTCATGAGTGCAGTCTACATCCCCCCCCAGGTAGACAAGGCCGCTGCTTTGGATGAACTGTATGGGATTATCAATGGTCTGGAAAATGTGCACCCAGAGGCAGCCTTCATTGTTGTTGGTGATTTCAACAGAGCTAACATGAAGAAAGTCCTGCCCAAATACTATCAGCACATTGACTTCTTCACACGTGGAGACCAGATCCTTGACCATTGTTATACAACATTCAAGGGCAGTTACAAACCCCTCCCCCGCCCTGCCTTTGGGAAGGCTGATCACACCTCCATTCTTCTTCTCCCCGCATATGAACAAAAGCTCAAACAGGTCAGACCGGTTGAGAGGTCAGTTCACCTATGGAGTGACGAGTGTGTGGCGACCCTCCAGGACTGCTTTGACACCACTGACTGGCTGATGTTCAGGGACGCAGCAGATGGGGACATTAACGAATACTCAGACACTGTCTCCAGCTACATCCAGCACTGCATTGATGACGTTGTCCCCAAGAAGGTTGTCCGGTCTTTCCCAAATCAGAAGCCCTGGGTTGATGCCGCGGTCCGGGCCAAGCTGAGAGCCCGTACTGTCGCCTTTAATTCTGGGGACCCTGATGAGTACAGGAAGGCCAGATACGACCTTCTGAAGGCCATCAAAGCAGCGAAAAGGGCCTACAGGACCAAGGTGGAGTCCAGCTACCATGGCTCTGACCCCAGGCGCATGTGGAGTGGACTTAAAGCCATTACAGACTACAAAGGGAGAGGCTACAATGAGACCCAGTCTTCTGTCCTACTGCCAGACGAGCTGAACTCCTTCTACGCTCGCTTTGAGAGGGACAGTGAACCCCCTGCAGTGGAGCTACCTGAAGGCCAAGCCAGTGGTGTGCCTACACTAACTGTAGCTGAGGTGAGGCTATGCTTTAAGAAGATCAACCCTCGCAAGGCACCTGGCCCAGACGGCATATCAGGTAGGGCCCTTAGGGGCTGCGCTGACCAGCTGGCAGGGGTCTTCAGTGACATCTTCAACCTCTCCCTTAACCTGTCTGTACTCCCCACCTGCTTCAAGAGGACCACCATCATCCCTGTGCCCAAGAACACCAAGGTCACATGTCTGAATGACTATCGCCCAATAGCACTGACCTCTATCATCATGAAGTGCTTCGAGCGGCTAGTCAAATCATTCATCTGCTCCTCGCTGCCCCCCACACTGGACCCTATGCAGTTTGCATACCGGTCCAATAGGTCTACAGACGATGCCATCGCTCTGACCATGCACACCGCTCTCTCCCACCTGGACAAGGGGAATACATATGTGAGGATGCTGTTCATTGACTACAGCTCTGCATTCAACACCATCATCCCCTCCAGACTGGTCTCCAAGCTTGTGGACCTGGGACTAAGCACCTCCCTCTGCAAGTGGATCTTCCACTTCCTGACGGGGAGGCCACAGGTGGTGAGAATCGGTGACCGCACTTCATCTGTACTGATCACCAACACAGGCACCCCCCAGGGCTGTGTGCTCAGCCCTCTCCTGTTCTCCTTGTTCACCCACGACTGTGCGGCTACGCACAGCTCCAACCTCCTCGTTAAGTTTGCTGACGACACAACCATCGTGGGCCTCATCTCTGACAGTGACGAGTCAGCCTACAGAGAGGAGGTTGACACCCTGACATCATGGTGTCAGGACAACAACCTCTCTCTTAACATCAGCAAGACCAAGGAGATGATTGTGGACTTTAGGAGGCGGCAGGAGGAGGAGCATGCACCCCTATTCATCAATGGATCGGAAGTGGAGAAGGTCAGCTGCTTCAAGTTCCTCGGGGTGAACATCAGCAATGACCTCACCTGGTCTGTTCACACGGACAAGGTGGTCAAAACGGCCCGTAAGCGCCTCTTCTTCCTGAGGAGACTGAAGAAGTTTGGTATGGACTCAGTCATCCTTACTAACTTTTACAGATGCACTATAGAAAGCATTCTGACTGGTTGTATCACAGTGTGGTATGGGAGCTGCACAGACCGGGACCGCAAGGCCCTACGAAGTGTGGTCCGTTCTGCTGAGTTCATCATCGGCAGGAAGCTCCCAGCCCTACAGGACACCTACCACACACGTTGCCTTAGGAAAGCCAGCAGGATTCTAAGAGACTGTTCCCACCCATCCTTCAGTCTCTTTACCCCGTTGCCTTCTGGCAGGCGTTACCGCAGCATCCGGTCGCGCACACGCAGACTGGACAACAGTTTCTACCCAAGGGTCATCAGGCTTCTCAATGGACACTGATATGGACATTTTTACTGCACACTAGTCACTTATACACTGTCACTTTCAGCTACTGGTTGCTCTTTCAGTAACATTGCACTACTGTACCTCGCCACCAGGCTCCTGTTTGGTCATTGACAAAGTCACTGATCTGTAAATTTGCACTACTGCACTGTACTCCATTTAGGTTAGATTAGTTTATAGGGTTGTAACAGGTTTTTTTTTTTTTGTGTATTAGGGTTAGTATAGCGTACTATTTATTGTTATCTGTAATTTAGGAAGTTTTAGTGTTAGGGTTAGTATAGTCGTTTATTTATTGCTATCTGTATATTTAGGAAGTTCACTTATCTAAGCTCAGCATAGATGTAAATTTGTTCTGTGTACTTATATGTTATGTTATGCCAAGTGCTTGCGTTGTCTTGTCTTAAGAATTTCAGTGCCCAGTCTAACCTTGTGTTGCTCTGTGCACCTGACAAATAAAAGACTTGAACTTGAACTTGAACTTGAATATATATATGTATTTATATATATATAAATCTTTATTTCAGACGCCAAGTTCCACATAAAATAACAGACATAGAGCTATAAAAAAGAGAGTAAAACAAAAACATAAAACATAGATAATACAGTGCATAAAAAGTATGAAGACTTTTGTGCCAATGTAGTCTTAAGTTCCAAGTAATCGATAGCAGCTCTTTAGAGGGTTGACCAGAGCCTCTACTATTCAGTTCTCAGACTTGTCCAGTCGACACATGAAACCGTACATCAGTTTTGTCAGGAGTGCCTTACAGGTTGCTACGTGCTTTGACAGAAACAACTGACCAGCACTATGCCACCTAGGCACATTAAGTAGCAATCTAAAAGCATCATTGAAACCCTACATCAGTTGTCTCAGGATTGCCTTACAGGTTGGTACGTGCTTAGACACAAACAACTGACTAGCACTATGCCACCTTGGCACATTAAGTAGCAATCTAAAAGCATCATTGTAGGCTACTTTCAGTATCTGTATACTCCTTTTCCTGTACATAGACCACAAATGAGCAGTGTACAATGGTGTTATGTAGGTTCTAAACAGGGAACATTTAACTGAATCTGAGCACATAGAAAACGTCCTTAATAACATACTGGCCTGAGAATATATTTGACAGCGCTGTTGATACATATCGTTGTCATCTGTCCAATCATCAGAAATGACATGGCAGATATTTTATTTCCTCACAAACACCAAGGGGACTGCCAGATAAATAAAAGGTAGGGAAGGTTAATTTCCTGTCCTGATTACTTCTGACTATCATTATGTGGCTTTTCTTTGCATTATATTTTATATCATGATCTAAGCCATACTGAGAGCACACCCATAGCATCTGTTGCAACAGGCTGAGTGGAACCAGATAATCTGCGTACATCAGATGATTGACAATAGATTCACCAACAAGACAGCCTGTATTTGTCTTATTCAGCTGGCTTGATAAGTTGTCCATATCCATATTAAACAAAAAGGGAAATCAAATTCCTCCTTGTCGAACTCCGTTACCAACATGGAAAGGAGCTGATACAACATTGTCCCATTTAACATGAAAAGTTTGATTGGCATACCAGAACACCAAAATCCTCACAAGAGGTTTAGGGACACCTCTCGCTATTAGCTTCATTAACAGTTTTTCATGACAAATTTGATCGAAAGCTTTGTAAGCATCAATAAAGCATAAAAATACAGATGAATTAAGACTTGTGTACCTGAGACAATCTCCTTCAGAGCATAGATACAGAGATCAGTACCATGTTTTCTTTTAAAACCAAACTGATTTTCTGCAGTCAGAATATACATTTCCAATTTCAATCAAATAATTCTCTCAAACACTTTAGACAAGATACTGGCCAATGCAATGGGTCGATAGTTGTCTATGCTGTTCAGTTTACCAGCCTTATCTTTAACAACAGGCACTAACAGTACTGACATAATAGAGTTCGGTAGAACACCATGAACCATAATTCCAGTGAGACACATGGCTAGAAATGGACTGAGTCTATAACTGGCATTTTTTAGATGCTCTGCAGAAATGGAATCCATACCACAAGCTTTGTTGTTGTCTAGCATGTGGATGGCATCATAAATATCTACTGATCTAACTATCAAGTCTGCAGAGATACCTTTATATTCATTATCAATTCTCACTGTGTTACTTTGAACACAATTAAATAGTTTACTGTAGTGCTCATGCCATAGATCAGCAATCTTCTCTGGACAACTAACCCCTTTGATATCAGAAGGGAGGGGAGTTCTGTTATTATTTATGATCTTGACCTCCTTCCAGAAGTCAGTAAGATTGTTATTCTGCATCTTTCTGGCCAGCGAGTCTGCTCTCATTGTGTTTTCATTTCTCTTAATGAAACGAGTGCATATTTAAATCTAGCATTTGTGAGGTTTTTGTTATCAAGCAGCACTCTCTGTCTGGGTCTGCCTGCCTCTGACCAGACTCTAAAGGCTTCTCTAGCAGCAGCATGTTGCTCAGACACAAACTCATTCCAGACAGGCCGTGCGTTAGGGACCTTACTCTTGTGATTAATAAAACCTTCACTGAAAGCATAAAGACATTTGACAATATCATCATACATGGCACAGAGCTTTTCAGCATGATGTTTATCCTTGCAGTTCATATCCGTGCACATTAGGGCATCCCTAGAAAATGCAACATCATTATGTAAGCCATTCTCATGCTGAGATCGGTAGTGGACTCTCCAGCACCATGAAAGTTCTTGTGTAGGGAGTTCAATTTGTCCAGATCTTGCTTGGTCATCCAGGTTTCTTGAAGGCAGACAATGTCACTCTCGTCCAGCAATGTGTCCACCACCAAACGTCTTGATCTATCAGCAGCAGTATGTCCTACTCGGAGGCCACGAGCGTTGTAGGATACAACCCGCATTAATGATCTACCACGGACCCATCAGGGCAGCTGGCCGGTGTGTCTGTCTCCCTGGTCTCTACATATAGGCCTACATTCATCCCAGCATCATGACTGAGCTGAAGCTCGGTACCCTGAGAGCGGGGGGTATTCTCTGGTCGAGCTTTTTTGAAAGTATAGACCAAGGGTAATTACCAAACCACAACTGTCCCACCATTACCCATATGTGGCGCTACATTCCACGCCCTAAAGCACAAAGGCTTTCTGGAATGGATAGGCTAACCAAGCCCCCTCCCTTCACTCCTTGAGTTGAAATAAAGGCCCTTGTGGATCCTGGTGGTATTATATTTCAGATTTGGTATCCCATTGGTAATTCTGCAGCATAGATTTTTCTATACAGTTCCAATTTGTCAAGAATATACATTTTTCAATGGTTCGCAATGTTTGGAGGAATCCGCCATTACTGCTTGCAGTTATATTTATTATTATTATTCTTAAGACTGGGTGTCTAAGGCAGCCCCTAGAAGCGCTTGGTCGAAAGTTGTGAAATTTGGTACACTCATTAGGGACAGTCCCCTGGTCCAAGTCACAAAGTTTCATGTCCCATACTTTGGCACTCTAGCGCCACCAACGGGTCAAAGTTGGAGTTGTGTTTACACACGCAACTTTTGAACCGTATGTCCCATTTTCAAAAGTGAGGTACCATTGGACTCCCTGGATCAAGCCGAGTGCAATGCACACCATGGCGTCAATTTCCGGTTATATAGATTTTCCGCTATTTCCGGTTTTATCAAAAACCTTTAAAAGCCTACTCCTCCTACAAATTTTGTCAAATGTTCTTCACAATTACCAGATATGATCTTCAGACCAAGCCTCACAAAAGTTATCGAAGGATATTTGATTTTCAAAACCGTTTGTCCGGTACAGCCAATCAAATTCTGCAGAAAAGCCGCCAAACAGGAAGTGAAGCCATATCTCAGCAGTTCTTTGAAGCAGTGACACCAAAGTTGGTACGCCTACTCGGAACCTTATTCTAAGGATGTCCTCCAAAAATGGTGTCATGTGACTAAAAGGGGGCGTGGCCGGAAGCATAAACGTGTTTTGGCTAATAACCGTTGAAGTGTTTAACTTAATAAAGTAATTTCTTTGTCTGTTGATGTCTTGTGAGATATCAAGCCTGGCCATTGATAACTTTTCATAATAACCGAATTGATGCGGCCGCCATTTTGGATTTCATGGAAAAGTGTAAAAACCTTTTACACGCCCCAAATGTTGTCCAATGTTTACAAAATTTGGCACAGATGATCTTCAGACCAAGCTTCACAAAGGTGTCGGGATGGATTTTACATTTTCAAAACCGTTTGTTCGGTAGAGACGATCAAAGACGGCGGCGAAGCCGCAAAAGACACGTGAGAGCGTAACTCAGCAACCATTTGTGCGATTGTCACCAAACTTGGGTTCCATTGTTCCCACGAGGAGCAGAGGAGGCCTGCGGTGTTATACCAGAAAAAAACACTGTAAACAATCACTACTTTGGAACGCAAACAGATATTTCAACCAAACTTGGCGTGTTGCATGAGTGCAACAGGTTGTTGTGACTTAATTGTTGCGCAAGTGCTATGGAGGCCTTGTCCTGCTCTGGACTGCTTGGCCCCTCCATTGCTGCTTGCAGCTATATTTATTATTATTATTCTTAAGACTGGGTGTCTAAGGCAGCCCCTAGAAGCGCTTGGTCGAAAGTTGTGAAATTTGGTACACTCATTAGGGACAGTCCCCTGGTCCAAGTCACAAAGTTTCATGTCCCATACTTTGGCACTCTAGCGCCACCAACGGGTCAAAGTTGGAGTTGTGTTTACACACGCAACTTTTGAACCGTATGTCCCATTTTCAAAAGTGAGGTACCATTGGACTCCCTGGATCAAGCCGAGTGCAATGCACACCATGGCGTCAATTTCCGGTTATATAGATTTTCCGCTATTTCCGGTTTTATCAAAAACCTTTAAAAGCCTACTCCTCCTACAAATTTTGTCAAATGTTCTTCACAATTACCAGATATGATCTTCAGACCAAGCCTCACAAAAGTTATCGAAGGATATTTGATTTTCAAAACCGTTTGTCCGGTACAGCCAATCAAATTCTGCAGAAAAGCCGCCAAACAGGAAGTGAAGCCATATCTCAGCAGTTCTTTGAAGCAGTGACACCAAAGTTGGTACGCCTACTCGGAACCTTATTCTAAGGATGTCCTCCAAAAATGGTGTCATGTGACTAAAAGGGGGCGTGGCCGGAAGCATAAACGTGTTTTGGCTAATAACCGTTGAAGTGTTTAACTTAATAAAGTAATTTCTTTGTCTGTTGATGTCTTGTGAGATATCAAGCCTGGCCATTGATAACTTTTCATAATAACCGAATTGATGCGGCCGCCATTTTGGATTTCATGGAAAAGTGTAAAAACCTTTTACACGCCCCAAATGTTGTCCAATGTTTACAAAATTTGGCACAGATGATCTTCAGACCAAGCTTCACAAAGGTGTCGGGATGGATTTTACATTTTCAAAACCGTTTGTTCGGTAGAGACGATCAAAGACGGCGGCGAAGCCGCAAAAGACACGTGAGAGCGTAACTCAGCAACCATTTGTGCGATTGTCACCAAACTTGGGTTCCATTGTTCCCACGAGGAGCAGAGGAGGCCTGCGGTGTTATACCAGAAAAAAACACTGTAAACAATCACTACTTTGGAACGCAAACAGATATTTCAACCAAACTTGGCGTGTTGCATGAGTGCAACAGGTTGTTGTGACTTAATTGTTGCGCAAGTGCTATGGAGGCCTTGTCCTGCTCTGGACTGCTTGGCCCCTCCATTGCTGCTTGCAGCTATATTTATTATTATTATTCTTAAGACTGGGTGTCTAAGGCAGCCCCTAGAAGCGCTTGGTCGAAAGTTGTGAAATTTGGTACACTCATTAGGGACAGTCCCCTGGTCCAAGTCACAAAGTTTCATGTCCCATACTTTGGCACTCTAGCGCCACCAACGGGTCAAAGTTGGAGTTGTGTTTACACACGCAACTTTTGAACCGTATGTCCCATTTTCAAAAGTGAGGTACCATTGGACTCCCTGGATCAAGCCGAGTGCAATGCACACCATGGCGTCAATTTCCGGTTATATAGATTTTCCGCTATTTCCGGTTTTATCAAAAACCTTTAAAAGCCTACTCCTCCTACAAATTTTGTCAAATGTTCTTCACAATTACCAGATATGATCTTCAGACCAAGCCTCACAAAAGTTATCGAAGGATATTTGATTTTCAAAACCGTTTGTCCGGTACAGCCAATCAAATTCTGCAGAAAAGCCGCCAAACAGGAAGTGAAGCCATATCTCAGCAGTTCTTTGAAGCAGTGACACCAAAGTTGGTACGCCTACTCGGAACCTTATTCTAAGGATGTCCTCCAAAAATGGTGTCATGTGACTAAAAGGGGGCGTGGCCGGAAGCATAAACGTGTTTTGGCTAATAACCGTTGAAGTGTTTAACTTAATAAAGTAATTTCTTTGTCTGTTGATGTCTTGTGAGATATCAAGCCTGGCCATTGATAACTTTTCATAATAACCGAATTGATGCGGCCGCCATTTTGGATTTCATGGAAAAGTGTAAAAACCTTTTACACGCCCCAAATGTTGTCCAATGTTTACAAAATTTGGCACAGATGATCTTCAGACCAAGCTTCACAAAGGTGTCGGGATGGATTTTACATTTTCAAAACCGTTTGTTCGGTAGAGACGATCAAAGACGGCGGCGAAGCCGCAAAAGACACGTGAGAGCGTAACTCAGCAACCATTTGTGCGATTGTCACCAAACTTGGGTTCCATTGTTCCCACGAGGAGCAGAGGAGGCCTGCGGTGTTATACCAGAAAAAAACACTGTAAACAATCACTACTTTGGAACGCAAACAGATATTTCAACCAAACTTGGCGTGTTGCATGAGTGCAACAGGTTGTTGTGACTTAATTGTTGCGCAAGTGCTATGGAGGCCTTGTCCTGCTCTGGACTGCTTGGCCCCTCCATTGCTGCTTGCAGCTATATTTATTATTATTATTCTTAAGACTGGGTGTCTAAGGCAGCCCCTAGAAGCGCTTGGTCGAAAGTTGTGAAATTTGGTACACTCATTAGGGACAGTCCCCTGGTCCAAGTCACAAAGTTTCATGTCCCATACTTTGGCACTCTAGCGCCACCAACGGGTCAAAGTTGGAGTTGTGTTTACACACGCAACTTTTGAACCGTATGTCCCATTTTCAAAAGTGAGGTACCATTGGACTCCCTGGATCAAGCCGAGTGCAATGCACACCATGGCGTCAATTTCCGGTTATATAGATTTTCCGCTATTTCCGGTTTTATCAAAAACCTTTAAAAGCCTACTCCTCCTACAAATTTTGTCAAATGTTCTTCACAATTACCAGATATGATCTTCAGACCAAGCCTCACAAAAGTTATCGAAGGATATTTGATTTTCAAAACCGTTTGTCCGGTACAGCCAATCAAATTCTGCAGAAAAGCCGCCAAACAGGAAGTGAAGCCATATCTCAGCAGTTCTTTGAAGCAGTGACACCAAAGTTGGTACGCCTACTCGGAACCTTATTCTAAGGATGTCCTCCAAAAATGGTGTCATGTGACTAAAAGGGGGCGTGGCCGGAAGCATAAACGTGTTTTGGCTAATAACCGTTGAAGTGTTTAACTTAATAAAGTAATTTCTTTGTCTGTTGATGTCTTGTGAGATATCAAGCCTGGCCATTGATAACTTTTCATAATAACCGAATTGATGCGGCCGCCATTTTGGATTTCATGGAAAAGTGTAAAAACCTTTTACACGCCCCAAATGTTGTCCAATGTTTACAAAATTTGGCACAGATGATCTTCAGACCAAGCTTCACAAAGGTGTCGGGATGGATTTTACATTTTCAAAACCGTTTGTTCGGTAGAGACGATCAAAGACGGCGGCGAAGCCGCAAAAGACACGTGAGAGCGTAACTCAGCAACCATTTGTGCGATTGTCACCAAACTTGGGTTCCATTGTTCCCACGAGGAGCAGAGGAGGCCTGCGGTGTTATACCAGAAAAAAACACTGTAAACAATCACTACTTTGGAACGCAAACAGATATTTCAACCAAACTTGGCGTGTTGCATGAGTGCAACAGGTTGTTGTGACTTAATTGTTGCGCAAGTGCTATGGAGGCCTTGTCCTGCTCTGGACTGCTTGGCCCCTCCATTGCTGCTTGCAGCTATATTTATTATTATTATTCTTAAGACTGGGTGTCTAAGGCAGCCCCTAGAAGCGCTTGGTCGAAAGTTGTGAAATTTGGTACACTCATTAGGGACAGTCCCCTGGTCCAAGTCACAAAGTTTCATGTCCCATACTTTGGCACTCTAGCGCCACCAACGGGTCAAAGTTGGAGTTGTGTTTACACACGCAACTTTTGAACCGTATGTCCCATTTTCAAAAGTGAGGTACCATTGGACTCCCTGGATCAAGCCGAGTGCAATGCACACCATGGCGTCAATTTCCGGTTATATAGATTTTCCGCTATTTCCGGTTTTATCAAAAACCTTTAAAAGCCTACTCCTCCTACAAATTTTGTCAAATGTTCTTCACAATTACCAGATATGATCTTCAGACCAAGCCTCACAAAAGTTATCGAAGGATATTTGATTTTCAAAACCGTTTGTCCGGTACAGCCAATCAAATTCTGCAGAAAAGCCGCCAAACAGGAAGTGAAGCCATATCTCAGCAGTTCTTTGAAGCAGTGACACCAAAGTTGGTACGCCTACTCGGAACCTTATTCTAAGGATGTCCTCCAAAAATGGTGTCATGTGACTAAAAGGGGGCGTGGCCGGAAGCATAAACGTGTTTTGGCTAATAACCGTTGAAGTGTTTAACTTAATAAAGTAATTTCTTTGTCTGTTGATGTCTTGTGAGATATCAAGCCTGGCCATTGATAACTTTTCATAATAACCGAATTGATGCGGCCGCCATTTTGGATTTCATGGAAAAGTGTAAAAACCTTTTACACGCCCCAAATGTTGTCCAATGTTTACAAAATTTGGCACAGATGATCTTCAGACCAAGCTTCACAAAGGTGTCGGGATGGATTTTACATTTTCAAAACCGTTTGTTCGGTAGAGACGATCAAAGACGGCGGCGAAGCCGCAAAAGACACGTGAGAGCGTAACTCAGCAACCATTTGTGCGATTGTCACCAAACTTGGGTTCCATTGTTCCCACGAGGAGCAGAGGAGGCCTGCGGTGTTATACCAGAAAAAAACACTGTAAACAATCACTACTTTGGAACGCAAACAGATATTTCAACCAAACTTGGCGTGTTGCATGAGTGCAACAGGTTGTTGTGACTTAATTGTTGCGCAAGTGCTATGGAGGCCTTGTCCTGCTCTGGACTGCTTGGCCCCTCCATTGCTGCTTGCAGCTATATTTATTATTATTATTCTTAAGACTGGGTGTCTAAGGCAGCCCCTAGAAGCGCTTGGTCGAAAGTTGTGAAATTTGGTACACTCATTAGGGACAGTCCCCTGGTCCAAGTCACAAAGTTTCATGTCCCATACTTTGGCACTCTAGCGCCACCAACGGGTCAAAGTTGGAGTTGTGTTTACACACGCAACTTTTGAACCGTATGTCCCATTTTCAAAAGTGAGGTACCATTGGACTCCCTGGATCAAGCCGAGTGCAATGCACACCATGGCGTCAATTTCCGGTTATATAGATTTTCCGCTATTTCCGGTTTTATCAAAAACCTTTAAAAGCCTACTCCTCCTACAAATTTTGTCAAATGTTCTTCACAATTACCAGATATGATCTTCAGACCAAGCCTCACAAAAGTTATCGAAGGATATTTGATTTTCAAAACCGTTTGTCCGGTACAGCCAATCAAATTCTGCAGAAAAGCCGCCAAACAGGAAGTGAAGCCATATCTCAGCAGTTCTTTGAAGCAGTGACACCAAAGTTGGTACGCCTACTCGGAACCTTATTCTAAGGATGTCCTCCAAAAATGGTGTCATGTGACTAAAAGGGGGCGTGGCCGGAAGCATAAACGTGTTTTGGCTAATAACCGTTGAAGTGTTTAACTTAATAAAGTAATTTCTTTGTCTGTTGATGTCTTGTGAGATATCAAGCCTGGCCATTGATAACTTTTCATAATAACCGAATTGATGCGGCCGCCATTTTGGATTTCATGGAAAAGTGTAAAAACCTTTTACACGCCCCAAATGTTGTCCAATGTTTACAAAATTTGGCACAGATGATCTTCAGACCAAGCTTCACAAAGGTGTCGGGATGGATTTTACATTTTCAAAACCGTTTGTTCGGTAGAGACGATCAAAGGCGGCGGCGAAGCCGCAAAAGACACGTGAGAGCGTAACTCAGCAACCATTTGTGCGATTGTCACCAAACTTGGGTTCCATTGTTCCCACGAGGAGCAGAGGAGGCCTGCGGTGTTATACCAGAAAAAAACACTGTAAACAATCACTACTTTGGAACGCAAACAGATATTTCAACCAAACTTGGCGTGTTGCATGAGTGCAACAGGTTGTTGTGACTTAATTGTTGCGCAAGTGCTATGGAGGCCTTGTCCTGCTCTGGACTGCTTGGCCCCTCCATTGCTGCTTGCAGCTATATTTATTATTATTATTCTTAAGACTGGGTGTCTAAGGCAGCCCCTAGAAGCGCTTGGTCGAAAGTTGTGAAATTTGGTACACTCATTAGGGACAGTCCCCTGGTCCAAGTCACAAAGTTTCATGTCCCATACTTTGGCACTCTAGCGCCACCAACGGGTCAAAGTTGGAGTTGTGTTTACACACGCAACTTTTGAACCGTATGTCCCATTTTCAAAAGTGAGGTACCATTGGACTCCCTGGATCAAGCCGAGTGCAATGCACACCATGGCGTCAATTTCCGGTTATATAGATTTTCCGCTATTTCCGGTTTTATCAAAAACCTTTAAAAGCCTACTCCTCCTACAAATTTTGTCAAATGTTCTTCACAATTACCAGATATGATCTTCAGACCAAGCCTCACAAAAGTTATCGAAGGATATTTGATTTTCAAAACCGTTTGTCCGGTACAGCCAATCAAATTCTGCAGAAAAGCCGCCAAACAGGAAGTGAAGCCATATCTCAGCAGTTCTTTGAAGCAGTGACACCAAAGTTGGTACGCCTACTCGGAACCTTATTCTAAGGATGTCCTCCAAAAATGGTGTCATGTGACTAAAAGGGGGCGTGGCCGGAAGCATAAACGTGTTTTGGCTAATAACCGTTGAAGTGTTTAACTTAATAAAGTAATTTCTTTGTCTGTTGATGTCTTGTGAGATATCAAGCCTGGCCATTGATAACTTTTCATAATAACCGAATTGATGCGGCCGCCATTTTGGATTTCATGGAAAAGTGTAAAAACCTTTTACACGCCCCAAATGTTGTCCAATGTTTACAAAATTTGGCACAGATGATCTTCAGACCAAGCTTCACAAAGGTGTCGGGATGGATTTTACATTTTCAAAACCGTTTGTTCGGTAGAGACGATCAAAGGCGGCGGCGAAGCCGCAAAAGACACGTGAGAGCGTAACTCAGCAACCATTTGTGCGATTGTCACCAAACTTGGGTTCCATTGTTCCCACGAGGAGCAGAGGAGGCCTGCGGTGTTATACCAGAAAAAAACACTGTAAACAATCACTACTTTGGAACGCAAACAGATATTTCAACCAAACTTGGCGTGTTGCATGAGTGCAACAGGTTGTTGTGACTTAATTGTTGCGCAAGTGCTATGGAGGCCTTGTCCTGCTCTGGACTGCTTGGCCCCTCCATTGCTGCTTGCAGCTATATTTATTATTATTATTCTTAAGACTGGGTGTCTAAGGCAGCCCCTAGAAGCGCTTGGTCGAAAGTTGTGAAATTTGGTACACTCATTAGGGACAGTCCCCTGGTCCAAGTCACAAAGTTTCATGTCCCATACTTTGGCACTCTAGCGCCACCAACGGGTCAAAGTTGGAGTTGTGTTTACACACGCAACTTTTGAACCGTATGTCCCATTTTCAAAAGTGAGGTACCATTGGACTCCCTGGATCAAGCCGAGTGCAATGCACACCATGGCGTCAATTTCCGGTTATATAGATTTTCCGCTATTTCCGGTTTTATCAAAAACCTTTAAAAGCCTACTCCTCCTACAAATTTTGTCAAATGTTCTTCACAATTACCAGATATGATCTTCAGACCAAGCCTCACAAAAGTTATCGAAGGATATTTGATTTTCAAAACCGTTTGTCCGGTACAGCCAATCAAATTCTGCAGAAAAGCCGCCAAACAGGAAGTGAAGCCATATCTCAGCAGTTCTTTGAAGCAGTGACACCAAAGTTGGTACGCCTACTCGGAACCTTATTCTAAGGATGTCCTCCAAAAATGGTGTCATGTGACTAAAAGGGGGCGTGGCCGGAAGCATAAACGTGTTTTGGCTAATAACCGTTGAAGTGTTTAACTTAATAAAGTAATTTCTTTGTCTGTTGATGTCTTGTGAGATATCAAGCCTGGCCATTGATAACTTTTCATAATAACCGAATTGATGCGGCCGCCATTTTGGATTTCATGGAAAAGTGTAAAAACCTTTTACACGCCCCAAATGTTGTCCAATGTTTACAAAATTTGGCACAGATGATCTTCAGACCAAGCTTCACAAAGGTGTCGGGATGGATTTTACATTTTCAAAACCGTTTGTTCGGTAGAGACGATCAAAGGCGGCGGCGAAGCCGCAAAAGACACGTGAGAGCGTAACTCAGCAACCATTTGTGCGATTGTCACCAAACTTGGGTTCCATTGTTCCCACGAGGAGCAGAGGAGGCCTGCGGTGTTATACCAGAAAAAAACACTGTAAACAATCACTACTTTGGAACGCAAACAGATATTTCAACCAAACTTGGCGTGTTGCATGAGTGCAACAGGTTGTTGTGACTTAATTGTTGCGCAAGTGCTATGGAGGCCTTGTCCTGCTCTGGACTGCTTGGCCCCTCCATTGCTGCTTGCAGCTATATTTATTATTATTATTCTTAAGACTGGGTGTCTAAGGCAGCCCCTAGAAGCGCTTGGTCGAAAGTTGTGAAATTTGGTACACTCATTAGGGACAGTCCCCTGGTCCAAGTCACAAAGTTTCATGTCCCATACTTTGGCACTCTAGCGCCACCAACGGGTCAAAGTTGGAGTTGTGTTTACACACGCAACTTTTGAACCGTATGTCCCATTTTCAAAAGTGAGGTACCATTGGACTCCCTGGATCAAGCCGAGTGCAATGCACACCATGGCGTCAATTTCCGGTTATATAGATTTTCCGCTATTTCCGGTTTTATCAAAAACCTTTAAAAGCCTACTCCTCCTACAAATTTTGTCAAATGTTCTTCACAATTACCAGATATGATCTTCAGACCAAGCCTCACAAAAGTTATCGAAGGATATTTGATTTTCAAAACCGTTTGTCCGGTACAGCCAATCAAATTCTGCAGAAAAGCCGCCAAACAGGAAGTGAAGCCATATCTCAGCAGTTCTTTGAAGCAGTGACACCAAAGTTGGTACGCCTACTCGGAACCTTATTCTAAGGATGTCCTCCAAAAATGGTGTCATGTGACTAAAAGGGGGCGTGGCCGGAAGCATAAACGTGTTTTGGCTAATAACCGTTGAAGTGTTTAACTTAATAAAGTAATTTCTTTGTCTGTTGATGTCTTGTGAGATATCAAGCCTGGCCATTGATAACTTTTCATAATAACCGAATTGATGCGGCCGCCATTTTGGATTTCATGGAAAAGTGTAAAAACCTTTTACACGCCCCAAATGTTGTCCAATGTTTACAAAATTTGGCACAGATGATCTTCAGACCAAGCTTCACAAAGGTGTCGGGATGGATTTTACATTTTCAAAACCGTTTGTTCGGTAGAGACGATCAAAGGCGGCGGCGAAGCCGCAAAAGACACGTGAGAGCGTAACTCAGCAACCATTTGTGCGATTGTCACCAAACTTGGGTTCCATTGTTCCCACGAGGAGCAGAGGAGGCCTGCGGTGTTATACCAGAAAAAAACACTGTAAACAATCACTACTTTGGAACGCAAACAGATATTTCAACCAAACTTGGCGTGTTGCATGAGTGCAACAGGTTGTTGTGACTTAATTGTTGCGCAAGTGCTATGGAGGCCTTGTCCTGCTCTGGACTGCTTGGCCCCTCCATTGCTGCTTGCAGCTATATTTATTATTATTATTCTTAAGACTGGGTGTCTAAGGCAGCCCCTAGAAGCGCTTGGTCGAAAGTTGTGAAATTTGGTACACTCATTAGGGACAGTCCCCTGGTCCAAGTCACAAAGTTTCATGTCCCATACTTTGGCACTCTAGCGCCACCAACGGGTCAAAGTTGGAGTTGTGTTTACACACGCAACTTTTGAACCGTATGTCCCATTTTCAAAAGTGAGGTACCATTGGACTCCCTGGATCAAGCCGAGTGCAATGCACACCATGGCGTCAATTTCCGGTTATATAGATTTTCCGCTATTTCCGGTTTTATCAAAAACCTTTAAAAGCCTACTCCTCCTACAAATTTTGTCAAATGTTCTTCACAATTACCAGATATGATCTTCAGACCAAGCCTCACAAAAGTTATCGAAGGATATTTGATTTTCAAAACCGTTTGTCCGGTACAGCCAATCAAATTCTGCAGAAAAGCCGCCAAACAGGAAGTGAAGCCATATCTCAGCAGTTCTTTGAAGCAGTGACACCAAAGTTGGTACGCCTACTCGGAACCTTATTCTAAGGATGTCCTCCAAAAATGGTGTCATGTGACTAAAAGGGGGCGTGGCCGGAAGCATAAACGTGTTTTGGCTAATAACCGTTGAAGTGTTTAACTTAATAAAGTAATTTCTTTGTCTGTTGATGTCTTGTGAGATATCAAGCCTGGCCATTGATAACTTTTCATAATAACCGAATTGATGCGGCCGCCATTTTGGATTTCATGGAAAAGTGTAAAAACCTTTTACACGCCCCAAATGTTGTCCAATGTTTACAAAATTTGGCACAGATGATCTTCAGACCAAGCTTCACAAAGGTGTCGGGATGGATTTTACATTTTCAAAACCGTTTGTTCGGTAGAGACGATCAAAGGCGGCGGCGAAGCCGCAAAAGACACGTGAGAGCGTAACTCAGCAACCATTTGTGCGATTGTCACCAAACTTGGGTTCCATTGTTCCCACGAGGAGCAGAGGAGGCCTGCGGTGTTATACCAGAAAAAAACACTGTAAACAATCACTACTTTGGAACGCAAACAGATATTTCAACCAAACTTGGCGTGTTGCATGAGTGCAACAGGTTGTTGTGACTTAATTGTTGCGCAAGTGCTATGGAGGCCTTGTCCTGCTCTGGACTGCTTGGCCCCTCCATTGCTGCTTGCAGCTATATTTATTATTATTATTCTTAAGACTGGGTGTCTAAGGCAGCCCCTAGAAGCGCTTGGTCGAAAGTTGTGAAATTTGGTACACTCATTAGGGACAGTCCCCTGGTCCAAGTCACAAAGTTTCATGTCCCATACTTTGGCACTCTAGCGCCACCAACGGGTCAAAGTTGGAGTTGTGTTTACACACGCAACTTTTGAACCGTATGTCCCATTTTCAAAAGTGAGGTACCATTGGACTCCCTGGATCAAGCCGAGTGCAATGCACACCATGGCGTCAATTTCCGGTTATATAGATTTTCCGCTATTTCCGGTTTTATCAAAAACCTTTAAAAGCCTACTCCTCCTACAAATTTTGTCAAATGTTCTTCACAATTACCAGATATGATCTTCAGACCAAGCCTCACAAAAGTTATCGAAGGATATTTGATTTTCAAAACCGTTTGTCCGGTACAGCCAATCAAATTCTGCAGAAAAGCCGCCAAACAGGAAGTGAAGCCATATCTCAGCAGTTCTTTGAAGCAGTGACACCAAAGTTGGTACGCCTACTCGGAACCTTATTCTAAGGATGTCCTCCAAAAATGGTGTCATGTGACTAAAAGGGGGCGTGGCCGGAAGCATAAACGTGTTTTGGCTAATAACCGTTGAAGTGTTTAACTTAATAAAGTAATTTCTTTGTCTGTTGATGTCTTGTGAGATATCAAGCCTGGCCATTGATAACTTTTCATAATAACCGAATTGATGCGGCCGCCATTTTGGATTTCATGGAAAAGTGTAAAAACCTTTTACACGCCCCAAATGTTGTCCAATGTTTACAAAATTTGGCACAGATGATCTTCAGACCAAGCTTCACAAAGGTGTCGGGATGGATTTTACATTTTCAAAACCGTTTGTTCGGTAGAGACGATCAAAGGCGGCGGCGAAGCCGCAAAAGACACGTGAGAGCGTAACTCAGCAACCATTTGTGCGATTGTCACCAAACTTGGGTTCCATTGTTCCCACGAGGAGCAGAGGAGGCCTGCGGTGTTATACCAGAAAAAAACACTGTAAACAATCACTACTTTGGAACGCAAACAGATATTTCAACCAAACTTGGCGTGTTGCATGAGTGCAACAGGTTGTTGTGACTTAATTGTTGCGCAAGTGCTATGGAGGCCTTGTCCTGCTCTGGACTGCTTGGCCCCTCCATTGCTGCTTGCAGCTATATTTATTATTATTATTCTTAAGACTGGGTGTCTAAGGCAGCCCCTAGAAGCGCTTGGTCGAAAGTTGTGAAATTTGGTACACTCATTAGGGACAGTCCCCTGGTCCAAGTCACAAAGTTTCATGTCCCATACTTTGGCACTCTAGCGCCACCAACGGGTCAAAGTTGGAGTTGTGTTTACACACGCAACTTTTGAACCGTATGTCCCATTTTCAAAAGTGAGGTACCATTGGACTCCCTGGATCAAGCCGAGTGCAATGCACACCATGGCGTCAATTTCCGGTTATATAGATTTTCCGCTATTTCCGGTTTTATCAAAAACCTTTAAAAGCCTACTCCTCCTACAAATTTTGTCAAATGTTCTTCACAATTACCAGATATGATCTTCAGACCAAGCCTCACAAAAGTTATCGAAGGATATTTGATTTTCAAAACCGTTTGTCCGGTACAGCCAATCAAATTCTGCAGAAAAGCCGCCAAACAGGAAGTGAAGCCATATCTCAGCAGTTCTTTGAAGCAGTGACACCAAAGTTGGTACGCCTACTCGGAACCTTATTCTAAGGATGTCCTCCAAAAATGGTGTCATGTGACTAAAAGGGGGCGTGGCCGGAAGCATAAACGTGTTTTGGCTAATAACCGTTGAAGTGTTTAACTTAATAAAGTAATTTCTTTGTCTGTTGATGTCTTGTGAGATATCAAGCCTGGCCATTGATAACTTTTCATAATAACCGAATTGATGCGGCCGCCATTTTGGATTTCATGGAAAAGTGTAAAAACCTTTTACACGCCCCAAATGTTGTCCAATGTTTACAAAATTTGGCACAGATGATCTTCAGACCAAGCTTCACAAAGGTGTCGGGATGGATTTTACATTTTCAAAACCGTTTGTTCGGTAGAGACGATCAAAGGCGGCGGCGAAGCCGCAAAAGACACGTGAGAGCGTAACTCAGCAACCATTTGTGCGATTGTCACCAAACTTGGGTTCCATTGTTCCCACGAGGAGCAGAGGAGGCCTGCGGTGTTATACCAGAAAAAAACACTGTAAACAATCACTACTTTGGAACGCAAACAGATATTTCAACCAAACTTGGCGTGTTGCATGAGTGCAACAGGTTGTTGTGACTTAATTGTTGCGCAAGTGCTATGGAGGCCTTGTCCTGCTCTGGACTGCTTGGCCCCTCCATTGCTGCTTGCAGCTATATTTATTATTATTATTCTTAAGACTGGGTGTCTAAGGCAGCCCCTAGAAGCGCTTGGTCGAAAGTTGTGAAATTTGGTACACTCATTAGGGACAGTCCCCTGGTCCAAGTCACAAAGTTTCATGTCCCATACTTTGGCACTCTAGCGCCACCAACGGGTCAAAGTTGGAGTTGTGTTTACACACGCAACTTTTGAACCGTATGTCCCATTTTCAAAAGTGAGGTACCATTGGACTCCCTGGATCAAGCCGAGTGCAATGCACACCATGGCGTCAATTTCCGGTTATATAGATTTTCCGCTATTTCCGGTTTTATCAAAAACCTTTAAAAGCCTACTCCTCCTACAAATTTTGTCAAATGTTCTTCACAATTACCAGATATGATCTTCAGACCAAGCCTCACAAAAGTTATCGAAGGATATTTGATTTTCAAAACCGTTTGTCCGGTACAGCCAATCAAATTCTGCAGAAAAGCCGCCAAACAGGAAGTGAAGCCATATCTCAGCAGTTCTTTGAAGCAGTGACACCAAAGTTGGTACGCCTACTCGGAACCTTATTCTAAGGATGTCCTCCAAAAATGGTGTCATGTGACTAAAAGGGGGCGTGGCCGGAAGCATAAACGTGTTTTGGCTAATAACCGTTGAAGTGTTTAACTTAATAAAGTAATTTCTTTGTCTGTTGATGTCTTGTGAGATATCAAGCCTGGCCATTGATAACTTTTCATAATAACCGAATTGATGCGGCCGCCATTTTGGATTTCATGGAAAAGTGTAAAAACCTTTTACACGCCCCAAATGTTGTCCAATGTTTACAAAATTTGGCACAGATGATCTTCAGACCAAGCTTCACAAAGGTGTCGGGATGGATTTTACATTTTCAAAACCGTTTGTTCGGTAGAGACGATCAAAGGCGGCGGCGAAGCCGCAAAAGACACGTGAGAGCGTAACTCAGCAACCATTTGTGCGATTGTCACCAAACTTGGGTTCCATTGTTCCCACGAGGAGCAGAGGAGGCCTGCGGTGTTATACCAGAAAAAAACACTGTAAACAATCACTACTTTGGAACGCAAACAGATATTTCAACCAAACTTGGCGTGTTGCATGAGTGCAACAGGTTGTTGTGACTTAATTGTTGCGCAAGTGCTATGGAGGCCTTGTCCTGCTCTGGACTGCTTGGCCCCTCCATTGCTGCTTGCAGCTATATTTATTATTATTATTCTTAAGACTGGGTGTCTATGGCAGCCCCTAGAAGCGCTTGGTCGAAAGTTGTGAAATTTGGTACACTCATTAGGGACAGTCCCCTGGTTCAAGTCACAAAGTTTCATGTCCCATACTTTGGCACTCTAGCGCCACCAACGGGTCAAAGTTGGAGTTGTGTTTACACACGCAACTTTTGAACCGTATGTCCCATTTTCAAAAGTGAGGTACCATTGGACTCCCTGGATCAAGCCGAGTGCAATGCACACCATGGCGTCAATTTCCGGTTATATAGATTTTCCGCTATTTCCGGTTTTATCAAAAACCTTTAAAAGCCTACTCCTCCTACAAATTTTGTCAAATGTTCTTCACAATTACCAGATATGATCTTCAGACCAAGCCTCACAAAAGTTATCGAAGGATATTTGATTTTCAAAACCGTTTGTCCGGTACAGCCAATCAAATTCTGCAGAAAAGCCGCCAAACAGGAAGTGAAGCCATATCTCAGCAGTTCTTTGAAGCAGTGACACCAAAGTTGGTACGCCTACTCGGAACCTTATTCTAAGGATGTCCTCCAAAAATGGTGTCATGTGACTAAAAGGGGGCGTGGCCGGAAGCATAAACGTGTTTTGGCTAATAACCGTTGAAGTGTTTAACTTAATAAAGTAATTTCTTTGTCTGTTGATGTCTTGTGAGATATCAAGCCTGGCCATTGATAACTTTTCATAATAACCGAATTGATGCGGCCGCCATTTTGGATTTCATGGAAAAGTGTAAAAACCTTTTACACGCCCCAAATGTTGTCCAATGTTTACAAAATTTGGCACAGATGATCTTCAGACCAAGCTTCACAAAGGTGTCGGGATGGATTTTACATTTTCAAAACCGTTTGTTCGGTAGAGACGATCAAAGGCGGCGGCGAAGCCGCAAAAGACACGTGAGAGCGTAACTCAGCAACCATTTGTGCGATTGTCACCAAACTTGGGTTCCATTGTTCCCACGAGGAGCAGAGGAGGCCTGCGGTGTTATACCAGAAAAAAAACACTGTAAACAATCACTACTTTGGAACGCAAACAGATATTTCAACCAAACTTGGCGTGTTGCATGAGTGCAACAGGTTGTTGTGACTTAATTGTTGCGCAAGTGCTATGGAGGCCTTGTCCTGCTCTGGACTGCTTGGCCCCTCCATTGCTGCTTGCAGCTATATTTATTATTATTATTCTTAAGACTGGGTGTCTATGGCAGCCCCTAGAAGCGCTTGGTCGAAAGTTGTGAAATTTGGTACACTCATTAGGGACAGTCCCCTGGTTCAAGTCACAAAGTTTCATGTCCCATACTTTGGCACTCTAGCGCCACCAACGGGTCAAAGTTGGAGTTGTGTTTACACACGCAACTTTTGAACCGTATGTCCCATTTTCAAAAGTGAGGTACCATTGGACTCCCTGGATCAAGCCGAGTGCAATGCACACCATGGCGTCAATTTCCGGTTATATAGATTTTCCGCTATTTCCGGTTTTATCAAAAACCTTTAAAAGCCTACTCCTCCTACAAATTTTGTCAAATGTTCTTCACAATTACCAGATATGATCTTCAGACCAAGCCTCACAAAAGTTATCGAAGGATATTTGATTTTCAAAACCGTTTGTCCGGTACAGCCAATCAAATTCTGCAGAAAAGCCGCCAAACAGGAAGTGAAGCCATATCTCAGCAGTTCTTTGAAGCAGTGACACCAAAGTTGGTACGCCTACTCGGAACCTTATTCTAAGGATGTCCTCCAAAAATGGTGTCATGTGACTAAATGGGGGCGTGGCCGGAAGCATAAACGTGTTTTGGCTAATAACCGTTGAAGTGTTTAACTTAATAAAGTAATTTCTTTGTCTGTTGATGTCTTGTGAGATATCAAGCCTGGCCATTGATAACTTTTCATAATAACCGAATTGATGCGGCCGCCATTTTGGATTTCATGGAAAAGTGTAAAAACCTTTTACACGCCCCAAATGTTGTCCAATGTTTACAAAATTTGGCACAGATGATCTTCAGACCAAGCTTCACAAAGGTGTCGGGATGGATTTTACATTTTCAAAACCGTTTGTTCGGTAGAGACGATCAAAGGCGGCGGCGAAGCCGCAAAAGACACGTGAGAGCGTAACTCAGCAACCATTTGTGCGATTGTCACCAAACTTGGGTTCCATTGTTCCCACGAGGAGCAGAGGAGGCCTGCGGTGTTATACCAGAAAAAAAACACTGTAAACAATCACTACTTTGGAACGCAAACAGATATTTCAACCAAACTTGGCGTGTTGCATGAGTGCAACAGGTTGTTGTGACTTAATTGTTGCGCAAGTGCTATGGAGGCCTTGTCCTGCTCTGGACTGCTTGGCCCCTCCATTGCTGCTTGCAGCTATATTTATTATTATTATTCTTAAGACTGGGTGTCTATGGCAGCCCCTAGAAGCGCTTGGTCGAAAGTTGTGAAATTTGGTACACTCATTAGGGACAGTCCCCTGGTTCAAGTCACAAAGTTTCATGTCCCATACTTTGGCACTCTAGCGCCACCAACGGGTCAAAGTTGGAGTTGTGTTTACACACGCAACTTTTGAACCGTATGTCCCATTTTCAAAAGTGAGGTACCATTGGACTCCCTGGATCAAGCCGAGTGCAATGCACACCATGGCGTCAATTTCCGGTTATATAGATTTTCCGCTATTTCCGGTTTTATCAAAAACCTTTAAAAGCCTACTCCTCCTACAAATTTTGTCAAATGTTCTTCACAATTACCAGATATGATCTTCAGACCAAGCCTCACAAAAGTTATCGAAGGATATTTGATTTTCAAAACCGTTTGTCCGGTACAGCCAATCAAATTCTGCAGAAAAGCCGCCAAACAGGAAGTGAAGCCATATCTCAGCAGTTCTTTGAAGCAGTGACACCAAAGTTGGTACGCCTACTCGGAACCTTATTCTAAGGATGTCCTCCAAAAATGGTGTCATGTGACTAAATGGGGGCGTGGCCGGAAGCATAAACGTGTTTTGGCTAATAACCGTTGAAGTGTTTAACTTAATAAAGTAATTTCTTTGTCTGTTGATGTCTTGTGAGATATCAAGCCTGGCCATTGATAACTTTTCATAATAACCGAATTGATGCGGCCGCCATTTTGGATTTCATGGAAAAGTGTAAAAACCTTTTACACGCCCCAAATGTTGTCCAATGTTTACAAAATTTGGCACAGATGATCTTCAGACCAAGCTTCACAAAGGTGTCGGGATGGATTTTACATTTTCAAAACCGTTTGTTCGGTAGAGACGATCAAAGGCGGCGGCGAAGCCGCAAAAGACACGTGAGAGCGTAACTCAGCAACCATTTGTGCGATTGTCACCAAACTTGGGTTCCATTGTTCCCACGAGGAGCAGAGGAGGCCTGCGGTGTTATACCAGAAAAAAAACACTGTAAACAATCACTACTTTGAAACGCAAACAGATATTTCAACCAAACTTGGCGTGTTGCATGAGTGCAACAGGTTGTTGTGACTTAATTGTTGCGCAAGTGCTATGGAGGCCTTGTCCTGCTCTGGACTGCTTGGCCCCTCCATTGCTGCTTGCAGCTATATTTATTATTATTATTCTTAAGACTGGGTGTCTATGGCAGCCCCTAGAAGCGCTTGGTCGAAAGTTGTGAAATTTGGTACACTCATTAGGGACAGTCCCCTGGTTCAAGTCACAAAGTTTCATGTCCCATACTTTGGCACTCTAGCGCCACCAACGGGTCAAAGTTGGAGTTGTGTTTACACACGCAACTTTTGAACCGTATGTCCCATTTTCAAAAGTGAGGTACCATTGGACTCCCTGGATCAAGCCGAGTGCAATGCACACCATGGCGTCAATTTCCGGTTATATAGATTTTCCGCTATTTCCGGTTTTATCAAAAACCTTTAAATGCCTACTCCTCCTACAAATTTTGTCAAATGTTCTTCACAATTACCAGATATGATCTTCAGACCAAGCCTCACAAAAGTTATCGAAGGATATTTGATTTTCAAAACCGTTTGTCCGGTACAGCCAATCAAATTCTGCAGAAAAGCCGCCAAACAGGAAGTGAAGCCATATCTCAGCAGTTCTTTGAAGCAGTGACACCAAAGTTGGTACGCCTACTCGGAACCTTATTCTAAGGATGCCCTCCAAAAATGGTGTCATGTGACTAAATGGGGGCGTGGCCGGAAGCATAAACGTGTTTTGGCTAATAACCGTTGAAGTGTTTAACTTAATAAAG
The DNA here is from genome assembly GCF_021917145.1 of Hypomesus transpacificus. Taxonomy (NCBI): domain Eukaryota; kingdom Metazoa; phylum Chordata; class Actinopteri; order Osmeriformes; family Osmeridae; genus Hypomesus; species Hypomesus transpacificus. The sequence continues at coordinate 436,015 of NW_025813722.1, read as the reverse complement.
TAATTTCTTTGTCTGTTGATGTCTTGTGAGATATCAAGCCTGGCCATTGATAACTTTTCATAATAACCGAATTGATGCGGCCGCCATTTTGGATTTCATGGAAAAGTGTAAAAACCTTTTACACGCCCCAAATGTTGTCCAATGTTTACAAAATTTGGCACAGATGATCTTCAGACCAAGCTTCACAAAGGTGTCGGGATGGATTTTACATTTTCAAAACCGTTTGTTCGGTAGAGACGATCAAAGGCGGCGGCGAAGCCGCAAAAGACACGTGAGAGCGTAACTCAGCAACCATTTGTGCGATTGTCACCAAACTTGGGTTCCATTGTTCCCACGAGGAGCAGAGGAGGCCTGCGGTGTTATACCAGAAAAAAAACACTGTAAACAATCACTACTTTGAAACGCAAACAGATATTTCAACCAAACTTGGCGTGTTGCATGAGTGCAACAGGTTGTTGTGACTTAATTGTTGCACAAGTGCTATGGAGGCCTTGTCCTGCTCTGGACTGCTTGGCCCCTCCATTGCTGCTTGCAGCTATATTTATTATTATTATTATTATGTTTTACCCATGGGAGTCAATGGCAGCCCCTAGAGCACAACGGTAAAAAGTTGTGAAATTTGGTATGTTGAAACTGCAGACCATTAGTAACTACCATACCAAACATGGGCTATGTGATACAATAGGTGGCGCTACAGGCCACGCCCCAATATGTCAATTTTCAAAGCGATGCCATTTGCAGGCCATAAGTCCCAAAACTCTGAAATTCATTACATATGCCTTATTTCTGATGAGGAACAAAAAAGCCTCTAGAACCTATAACGGCCGCCATATTGGATTTTTCTGTACAATAAAGATTAAGGAAACACGTTTTTTCGCTACTCCTCCTACATTTTTGGTCAAATCTTTTTCACAATTGCCAGACAGGATCTCCAGATTGAGCCTCACAAAAGTTATCACTGGAATTTTTATTTTCGAAATCGTTTGTCCGGTACAGCCAATCAAAATCATCAATAAAGGATCAAAACAGGAAGTTGGGTCAAATCTCAAAAAATCTTTGAGATATCAACACCAAACTTGGTATATCGGTGGAAGACATTACAACATGTTCCCATGTGAAAAATTGACTTAATATCTTAAAAAATGACTGATATAAAGCAAATCAAAATTATCGCTAACGCTAAAATAATGCTTTACACATCCACCGGTCTAAAGCGGATACTCTGATACTATCACTAGTTCATATGAAGACTTGATAATGTTAAGTATTCAAATCTGAAAAAAAGTTGAATGTAAGATGAAAAGTCGATTTTTGGTGAATATTTGAAACATGCATGCTTGGCTAATTTCAGAGTTTTTGGGACTAAATCCTCTCTCCCCTCCTCCTGCCCGCGCGTGCTCCAAATCCTCACACACTCAGCCTTCCCTTGACACACGCGCGGCAAAGACGCACACGCAACATTTCAGGAGAGTGTGGGCTGACCAAGCCCCCACTCATTCCTTGGTCTTTAGCAAAGGCCCATGTGGATCTTGATGGTTTGGCATTTCCGATTTTGTATGCAATGGTAAAAAGGTCTCAAATCCTGAAACATTGATAGTAAAGGCCGAGAAACACTTTAACAAAAGCCCATGTGGATCTTCTTGGTATTGCATTGCCGATTTTGTATGCAATGGTAAAAGGTTATATAAATCCTGAAACATTGATAGTATAGACCAAGAGTAACTACCACACCACAAATGGCCCAACATTACCCATAGGTGGCGCTACAGGCCACGCCCTAAAGCACAAAGATACAAGGCTTTCTGGAATGGATAGGCTCACCAAGCCCCCTCCCTTCACTTCTTGGCTTGAAATAAAGGCCCATGTGGATCTTGATGGTATTGCATTTCCGATTTTGTATGCAATGGTAAAAAGGTCTCAAAATCCTGAAACATAGATAGTATAGGCCAAGAAACACTTTAACAAAAGCCCATGTGGATCTTGTTGGTATTGCATTTCCGATTTTGTATGCAATGGTAAAAAGTTATAAAAATCCTGAAACATTGATAGTATAGACCAAGAGTAACTACCACACCACAAATGTCCCACCATTACCCATAGGTGGCGCTACAGGTCACGCCCTAAAGCACAAGATACAAGGCTTTCTGGAATGGATAGGCTCACCAAGCCCCCTCCCTTCACTTCTTGGCTTGAAATAAAGGCCCATGTGGATCTTGATGGTATTGCATTTCCGATTTTGTATGCAATGGTAAAAAGGTCTCAAAATCCTGAAACATAGATAGTATAGGCCAAGAAACACTTTAACAAAAGCCCATGTGGATCTTGTTGGTATTGCATTTCCGATTTTGTATGCAATGGTAAAAAGTTCTCCAAATCCTGAAACATTGATAGTATAGGCCATGAGTAACTACCACACCACAAGTGACCCACCATTATCCATAGGTGGCGCTACGGCCATCCCCCAATTGTCCATTTTCAAAGTGCTGCCATTTGCATCCCATTTGTCCCAAAATTCTGAAATTCATTACATGTGCCTTATTTCTCATGAGGAACAAAAAAGCCTCTAGAACCTATAACGGCACCCACACAAATCTGAAAAATAGTTCAATGTAAGATGAAAAGTGGATTCATTGTGAATATTTAAAATATGTATGCTTGGCTAATTTCTAATACTTTTTCCCCAAATCCTATCTGTAATTTGTTTAAACAAACGTAGCCTTTTAAACCTCTAGGTTTAATTCTCTCTTCTATACATTTAAATTTGGATTTGACATTTAACAGACATTTAATCATTTAGTAAGTTGTTTGACTCTAAAACCATAACAGTACATGGCCCCAACAGTACCAAGCTCCCACCTTCACTCCTTAGTCTAGTAGCCATTTTAGACTAATAGGGCATTCTCTGATTAGTTTGACCACAGCTAATTCTGTTAAATTACTGTTAAAAGAAACAGAAGGTCTTCTTCTTCAGAACTATATAGTTGAATCAACCAAACACAGCTTGGTCATGTTATCATCTTCTTTGGCACATCTAAACTAAGGACTACACTTTTAAGAAAGCATGACCAAAGCAATTTGGTGAGGAAGGGTTCCTCCATAAACAGTTGCCGACAAAGAATTTCAGACAATAACTTAAACATAGTCTTGCATTAAGAGTAGAGTCAACAAATTGAATAACTGTGCTAATGGTTGTTGAAACTCATTGCTCTGAGTTGGTGCATGTCAATTTAGGCAGAAGTCCAAGTCTGGTGATATTTGACAACCTCAAACAGCATGAGTCTGCTCAACATACGTTCTTTTACTTATCTTCATTTTACTTATACATTTGCCTTTAACTTGTATTTTTTGTTCATTGCTATTAAAGTGTTTGTTTATTCTAAAACTGCTATCTATCTTAACACCTCACAGAATATTTACCTTGCTTACATCTCACACAGATCATACAATAAGAAATAGTCAACCACCCAGCATTCACATACATTTCCAACACAACAATGACATGGACATATTACCACATGTAACACTGACTACAATTGATTTAAAATTCAGTATGTATGTTTATGTAAGACACATATGTAGTTATTCTACTTTGACATCACAAAAGCTATGCAATAAGAGTGAATGCAATTAGGAAGCAACTTTGTCCATGTACAATTTGTCTTGATATTTGTTTATAACTGGAATATAAATAAGTGCACAACAATTAGTTCCATTCAAGTAAGTCTATTTTATTGGACAAGAAGTATTCCATGAGTGGTGACATTTGACAACCTCAGACAGTCTGCCACTGGGCCAAATGAAAAGGCTTTATTCTTGATTTGCAATGCAGCTAGGGGAAGTCCTAGACCATTAGGGGCAAAGCTGCGGCCACTTGTGATGTTAGAAAGGTGTGTTACATAAAAATATATCGCTGTCATATACCATATTCCTTTGATTAAATGCTGCAGACAAACAACTAGACAAGAAGGTCAAACAAACGCTGAGTGTAAAATTGAAGCTGCGCGTGTATCTACTTTGTGTAGAAATGTGAAGTAGCATTGCCAAAACATTCTTATACTTTAGCTTTCAAACAGAAAGCTGTGTAGAAAGCACTCACAAGCAGCAACAGACCTGCCTGTAGCACGCAAACTTGGGGTTGATGAAAGGCACATTGAGGAGTGGTGAAGTCAGCTCGCTATATTGTATAAAATATATATATATATAACTATACATAAAATATATATATGTATAACTATACATATAGGCCTAATGTAATTGTCGTCCTTACATTACATACACGTCCTTTACTAAAGTGTATCTTCCCATTCATAAAGTTATTGTTGTAATCAAAGCTTTTAAAGAATGGATCTCTGCATGATGGGCCTGCCCAGAGCACAGGTGGCATGACAGAACATTCTTCAAAGTTGTCACTTTCAAAAGGGTGGTATTTTAACCCTGGAGGGTACATGGGAGTTCGCCCAACCAGTCTACACATGTTTTGTGGATCGGGGCTGTCCGGTCCCTGTACGACCGGTGCCAGAGTTTGGTCCGCATTTCCGGTACTTTGGTCCGCACTCACCTCCATTATGATGACAGAGTCAATAAGACTCTCCCCTGACCACAGAAGTATCCTGTTCCTGGACTGTATCTAATTCCAGGAGAAGGTAAAACCAGATCCAGATCCAGGGGTCGAGCCAGGGAAGGTTCACCGAAGAGGGCCGGCACCAGAGGCCATCGACCTCCAACAGCCCCACTCGTGCAGCCGCTAAAAGACGTGCAGCTGAGCGAGCAGAGGACGATCCTGGCAGACCCCATAGACCCCACACCCACAGCAGCGCTTCATTAACTATACAGACGAGGCTCTCACCGCCCTGGGCCAGCAGCTGTCAGCAACATCAGCAATGACCTGGCAGAATCGACAGGTATTGGACTGGCGGCTGGCAGAGCGTGGGGGGGGGTTTGCACTCTGATTGGACAGGTATGTTGCACATTCATACCGAACAACACTGCACCTACAGGAAGATTTGCACAAGCCATGACTGATTTAAAGGCACTGAGACAGGAGGTGAAGGATAATGCTGGACACAAAACTGAATGGTTTGAGATGATGAGACAGAGCTTGGGAGATTGGGGGTTTAGCTGGGTAAGGATAGGGATAGCCGTGCTGCTAACCTTATTGGCCATTGTATTGATTCCAAGCACATAATTTTGTTTGTTTTATGAGTTTAATTTCTGTTTTATTATGTATAATTGAGTGATATATATGTGACTCAGTGATCTGTGTATATTAATCAGTGTAGGTTTGAGTAGGACTGCCCTCCCAAACCCATTTATGTTGAATCATCCATGGTTTCTCCCCCAAAAAGAACGTGGCCTAGCAAGCCAGGGGGAGTTTTACTCCAGGATCTGATAATACAGGGGAACAAAGGCAATTCTGAACAGATATTTGGGCACTGCATATGTTGTTGTAAACTTTATATGTGGACTTAATGTTTGATCATATGCCATCGTGTTTTTGTGAAATTGTGTTTAAGGATCAGTGGTACTTATCACGCCAAATGGAAGGTTAGATACTCACACATATTGCAGGCTTACAACCATATGAGTAGACTGAACCGAGGTTTCCTTAAGACTGGGCACCTTGTTTACACAACATCAATCTGGACAGCTCCATGACAGACAAACACTAGCTTATTATTTAACCATATACTCACCTACAAGTCAAAAATTAAAGGAAATTGTTTCTTCTGTAAGGTTTGTTTTTTTAAATGTTTAAAGGTTACCCAAAAAATAGATTGTTGACTAAGTTGTGAATGTTTAGTTCACAAAGGGAGGTATGTTGGGGTCTTTTTTGGGCCTATGTAGGGTGAGGTGGTACGTGCAGGGAGTAGCCCAGGACAGAGGTCAGCTGAGGAGGAGAAACAGCCCCGAGTAAGGAAATAGGCTAAAGTGGAGACAGTGTTGTTGTCCCATATTCACTTATGGGGCAAGAACTCTCTGTGTGAGTCACTCTCCCCTCCCGGTAGAATGTTCTTTCCAGCAGGAAGTCAGGTCAGGATGACCTGATAGCGTGTTCCTTTGGTTAGGGCCACTGGTTGCATAGGAACTCAACAAACCAGAGTCGACATCTGTTTATCTTGAACAAAGTATGTGTTGTCTGATAATTGCCAAGATATTTGTGTGACGTAGGTAGGACTGTATAAAAGTACTTGTCTACTGAATACATGTCAGACTTCTCTGGCTAGAGAAGTTCCGCGTGTGTTCCCAAGAGCCTATGCAATAAAGACGAAAGCATTTGTAATCAACTTCTTGACTCCAAGCCTGTTAATTCTTACACCATTAAGAACCACTTTTGAGCCTCCAACACCCCGAAAACAAATGCTAACAGAAAAACGCTGCATCCAGATAACACAACGGAAGTGCTCCAGGCCAGTGGGAGCGCTAAGTAGAAGAGCGTGATTTTAGAACCATAGAGGGCAGATGAGAAGTTTGTTTTGAATAGGACCAAAATCGAAGTAAAGAGGCGGCATCCTTCCGGAGGCAAAGCACACCCAATAAAACTAACAGTAACAATAGGTTTCCTCCTTACTTTTACTATTTTCCACAATCGACTAGCCAATGTTTATTATCCAGGTTTCCCAAAATTAGCTAAATAGTTTTTTTTTTCTCACGTCAATCCAGTCCTAGCTCTACAAATAAATGCTTTGTAACTAAAAACGTTTGACTTTTAATTGACAATATTGATAACACATGTTCAGAAACTTGTCTTACCTCGTATGATCGACTCAGTTTTCAAATTGAAGCAGTAAATCGAGCTCTTGCGGTCAGGGCCGGACTTAGGGCGGTAGGGGCCCCCGGGCTTGGGTACATTTTCGGGCCCTAACAACCATAGGCCTACATGACTTTGATACACAAGTTATATGTATTTAGAGCTGCACAATTCTGGATAAATTAAGAATGAAATAAAGATCACAATTCTGAACAAACAAGTAAACAAAATAACATAATTTATGTTAATTGCTTAAGTCTATTTAAAATGTTTAATTATTCTGAATTATACCATGGTCTGGTTGAGACCCCTGTAGCCAATCAGCCGGATCGATTCCCCGCTGTGCCAAATGACGTTGCGTCCTTGGGCAAGGCACTTCAACCTACTTGCCTTGGGGGGAATGTCCCTGTACTTACTGTAAGTCGCTCTGGATAAGAGCGTCTGCTAAATGACAAAAAAATGTAAAAAAATGTAAAGTAGTTCCAGCAAAACTGTTAACCGTTCTAAATTATTGAGTGACAATGACATGGCTAGATAGCTGTCTAGTCTTGATGTTAAACATACTGTCAAATTATAATTACTGTTTGGAGAATGTCAACTTTGATGCGATCATCTCACATCCATTTACTATGCAACTCGCTACACATGCTGTGGCCGTACTGTAGCCTAGTACTAGTATGTGGCCAATACCTTGTTCGTGAAAATCTTGATATTGATTTGGGGACAATGACATGGCTTGTTAGCTAGCAAGTCTTCTTGTCAAACACATTGTCAAATTATATTTACTGTTTGTCAACTGTACACAATGCTCTTGTCTATTAATCTTGCTAGCATAATTTAGGTTTGTGGCTAATAGCTCAGTCCTCCGCTGCACGTAAACGGGCGGGGCCCCCCTACAGGACAGGGCCCATGGGCTGTAGCCCAGTCAAGCCCAATGGTTAGTCCGGCCCTGCTTGCGGTAATCTTTTGGAAGTTCTGGTATATCCTCTCTGGCCCCGCTCAAGAAAATTGCAGATGACAGTCATGACAATACATGAATTTCTCACGACCAGGGACCCCTTAACCAATGTTATTTACTATGATCTGATGTTGTCATGAGTATCTGGCAGTTTTCAGAAATAAAATCGGTGATTGGACCGTGGAGATATGAAGCAGGGAACCATCGGTAATGTTATTTACATTTACGTTTAGTCATTTAGTTATTCCCATATAATATTGGTCCGGCGGGAAAGGGTCATCTTGTTGGTTGCAGGGTTTGATTAAGCTAACTAGTACTCACGTGAAAAGAATGGAGCAAACAGCCGCCAAAAAAATTATGATTGCTGTGGAAACGGAGGAGATAGAGGGATTTTTTCATGCGGTGTCTCCAATTAAGGTTTCACCAATTATTTCAACGCGGTATTCCAGAGTGGAAGGGAAGAATACCACAGCACCGTGGTATTTTCGCTAGAGAAGCACCACGTATTTAGCCAGGCTGAAAAAAGTGGACAGCCAGTTAAGTTATCTAACATAAAAAAGACACTGAGTAAGTTCGTTTTTCGTTCACAGTTTTGTTTGTATATTTTGTATAAATTGGTATTATGATAGATTGAAGGAGTTTCTCACACAAAAGTTTTTAGAACACCGTTTAAAACGAAACAATATGACCATGCGGCTAGCCTTGAGATATTTTTAATTGGTAGCTAGCCTAGCCTAACTGTTACAAGACAACTGTGTTGCTGACAACTTTGTTTGAGTTTCTAAATTCTACCAGATTTTCTACCAGAATTTCGAGTTTAATCGGACATTGTTTTTAATTTGTAGATTTGTTTGTGACTTTAGTTTGTGATAAAGTAAATTCACATAGAACGAGTTCACAGGACAGTGTCAGAATCGAAACGTTAAAGAAAGTTGTTTTAATAAGTTAATGTAATGTGCATTTTGTTTTTTATTGTCCAGGTTACAGCAATGCTGCAACCTTCTATGTTCAGTGCAACCGCAGCACCGAAGGGTGACAGAAGTTGGGTTCCCGCTCAGAAGTCCTAGAGAACAGGGGCCATTGCATGTGGTAGATGTGAAGGCTTTGGGTCCACGACAGCATGTAAGAATGAAAGTCGTTTTATACTTTGCAAATAGACTTGGTTATTTTGAAAATCGTCCGTTTAAATATTTGAGTTTTTACATTAGACATTTTGGTGTGATTCAATGTGATGGGAACATTTTAAGATATTGATTGGAAAGTGAGATTTATTTGAAGTAGTGTGAAGTACATACCTTAGTGGATACAATATGTATGTAAATGGTGTAGTCAGATGTGTGTAGTGAAAGATCAGCAAACCACTCTTAGTAACAATGGATACTAATGGAAGTGCATTTACATTTATTCTAGAGCTGTCAAACGATTAAAATATTTAATCGCGATTAATCGCATTAATGTCATAGTTAACTCGCGATTAATCGCACATTTTTATCTATTCTAAATGTCCCTTGATTTCTTTTTCATTCATTCTTTTTTCAAATTTTAATGCTCTTATCAACATGGAAAAGTGGTTCGGATTGCTTCGTGCAAATGTTTTTTTTTAAATTGAAAACAACATTGCAATCGCCTGGCTTTGACGAGCAGGCGGAGAATTCGCAGCAGCTGTGTGCTTGGCCATCAACATGGTATTTTTGACTCCACGATGTGTTGCGATGATAGCTCAGTTCACAACGACAGAACACACTGATCACTTTGGTCTTGTCAATGGAACCATTTGGCAACCTTTTAAAAGTAAACTTTTCATTCAGAATCTTATTGGCATCTATTTCGGCGTCTGACGCTGGCAATCAACTCAAAACGTAACGTTAGCCTACTACCAGAGAATGTCTAATATCCGTAAACGGGCTCTGCGACTACTCTCTCGCCGGCTTGCAAGCCCAAATAAGTGTGTGTGGCGTGCCTATTGTTTTGTTTCGGTCTAGCTAGATCCGGTGTGGCACTGATAACGACTGTTGCCGTGATATAATTGATTAGAAAAAAATCCCTTCCTTTTCCCGTTTGGCAGTACGTCGCCCTAATGAACACACCGCCCCTGGCGCAGACATATAAAACTTTGTGAAGTTGTGTCGGTGCAATTCCAGCGAAAATCTAATTAAGATACTGGTTGTGCAGAAGCTTGGATGAAGGAACTAAAAAAATAATTTTGTTTTGATTTGTACATCCAAGCACTGAGCAACTGTTATGCTTCGTTTGTTTGCTCGCCATGATGTCTCTCCAGGAAAAACCGATATCGCACTCGCCCTTGCAAGGTGGTAGCTCAGTTTCTCATGGGCGGGCCAAATGATCTGGACGGGCAAAGCAGAGAGAGGGGAGGTAACCTTCCCCCTATCTACGTCACTAGGGGGAGATTTTCAAACAGAGCAATTGAGCCTTAATTGTGTCAAAGGCGGAGAAGAACACGCAGGGCTTGGTTTACACTAATCGAAAATTCTAGCCACTGGGGGACCAAAGGCAGGCTAGGGGAACTCATATTAATGTTAAATAACCTCATAAAATGAAGTTTTCATGTCATGTCTCCTTTAAGCATTCCAAATTCTGTTTTGAAAAGTTATTTAGAGAGTGAAGGGTGTCTCAGAGACATGTTGGATGTCCTAGACATTGAGCAGCATCGGCTAACTGGGGATTGTTTTGAAGTTGTGCACAACAGAGCAAATGTCATAACTAGTTTAAAGAGGGTTGTGCAGGGCGTTTCAGTGAGTGAGGTGTCAGATGGTGACTTGCTGAAGCTTAGTTTATTTGATGCTTCCCTGTAAGTAGGTTAGCTAGAATAGATATGATATATTGATGCGTAGTTAGCTGTACCTTAATTAGAATGTTAACTTTTCAATGTTTAATTGTTTTGTATAATGGTAAAATAATAATATAAAAGTAAATAAAAAATGCTGTATAATTTGTTAATTGGAAGAAAAAAGTGTAGATGTATTTGATTATTAATATTTGTTTTATTTTCATAACGTATCAGACTTTTTTGTTTGTAAATTAGTTAATGTTTTTAAATTGTTTAAATGTTTTATTATCAGACCTGCAAACTTGTCGCTTTTCGGCGACAATCGCTGGGCCAATTGGAATCTTAGCACTTTTTCTCTTGGCCAATCTGACTTGCGTCAGAATCTTTGAGCACAGTGTCAACTGTTACTTGCGATGGCCAGCTTGCACTGAGGATAGCCTACCGAAGTTGAGTTAGCCAATGTTGTTAGCGATGCTAGCTGTATATAAAATGTAATTGGGTCTTGCAGCTGTGTGTTTAGCAAGTCGCAGTATTTCCAAGCCCTGATAGTGTAACTGAGACGATGCAGTAGATACGACGTGCACATATATGCTAGGCTGGATAGAACTAGCACTATATGGGATAGACTGCAGTGGGGAACCTTCTACGCCTTCAGAGAAGGCCTAAAAAAATAATAAATAATAATATATTTAATACTAATAATAAAGTATTCAATAAATAATAATAAAAAAATATATATCTCATTTATTTTAATACAATACATTGAATACATTTTCTCTCATCTATGTTCTATAGTCAAGCTTACTGTCAAGTTCATGTCCTGAAAACATGTCCAATCAGAATCATCTGTCTCTATTAAGGCCCAGTTAGCTGGCTCATTCATTGGTTAGGACTTCACAAATCCTGGGGAAGGCCAAGCTATGTATTTTGGCGTGAAGCGTGACGGGCAAATCGACCAATCACGCTTTGATTTCAAGTGGGCGGGAACAAAACTAAAGATCGTAGGCCTTCATGAAGTCCGAAACTCTTGCAGAGTGGTGAGACCGGTTGAGAGACAGAGGCACCGTCCACACTAGCCCGGGTACATTTAGAAACGCATACACATGTCTGCGTTTGCACCTCCCGTCCACACTAATACGGCGTATTCGGACACTGAAAACTGAGCTTTTCGAATACGCTCCCCTAGCCGGAGACATTTGAAAACGCTGGGTTCGCGTAGTAGTGTGGTCCACGGAGCTTTTCAGATACGTACGATGACGTTCAGTTGCCATGACACTGGGGTTAGCTTGCGCTCTATAGCTATAGCTAATGTCAAGATGAACATGGAAGGTGAAAGAAATATGCTGCTCCATCTCTATATTTTATTTACCAGTTTAGTTAGTGTACTACTTCAGATACAAGTATTATCACATAATAGATACGCGTTACTCCTACGCAGAAGGCGAGCGTTGTAGGATACTCGGTGTGCCTGAACAGATGTTATTGACGTTGTGGTCTATTTGTTTACATCCGTGTCATCGTTAGCTAATTAAAGGATTGCACTTGTTTAACCCATTCAATTAATCGTATTGTTGCTTTTTGCCGCGATGATTTTTTTCTCTGCGGTGATGGCCGAGGTGAAGGCCCAGCTGTAGTACTCACGGTTCGCCACAGTTGCACAGTTGTAGCTTAAGGCCCAGTTTACATGGAAGAAAAACGCATATATTTTCATGCGGTTTGGCCTTTCATTTACACGAAAACTGAGGTTTTATCACGGAAAACGATCATTTCTAAAAACTCCGGCCAAAGTGGAGATTTCTGAAAACTCTGTTTTTGTGTTTGAGTGTGCACTAGCTTAAACTGAGTTTTAGGTTCTCAAACGTCACATTATGGGACTATAAAAGCGTCACGTCATGTGAGCGTCCTGTTTATAGTAATAGGTGCGTTCTTCTTCATGCAGCGCCGGCGTCGCCTGCAGCCGCCTCAGCCCGGCTGGCTTGAAGGAGCCAACGGCTTTCTCAGCTTCAACGCAGCCGGCTGTCGGCACCGCCGGTGCTGCATGAAGTCGAACACAACCAGCGTAATGGGGTCATTTATTTGTGAATTGCGTTACATTTCTAAATCACGAAATACATTTGTGCATCGCATTTGTGAATCATTCAAACAAATGAACCTTGCGCCTGAAAGGTGAAGGAAGTCGATCGTGTTATTCGTAGTTGTTGATTTTGAAAATGCTGATTGGTTTGCATGGCTCTATCCTTCACATTACACTGCCGCCTACAGGTTTGGCATAGTTATGATGGCACTCGGGGGCGTATATGCGGGTTAATGTAAACAGAAACATTTTTGAAAACGTACTTGTGTGTACAATGTTATTTTTTTAAACGGAGGGGCAAAAATATTTGTTTCTGTAAATACCCTGCTATGTGTAAACGTGGCCTAAGTACTATCTATCGTGCCGAGGTGCCAACAGCATCATACATTTAAGCAATTCAAGACTTGCATGTGCAGTAAGTAATGTCACATTAAATCATGTATTTAAACTCAAGCTTGTGTGGTGCGTCGCGGTCCTCAATGCCACAGGCTAAACTTTGTCAAAAGAAAAGTTTTTCATTTGCGGCACATTCAGTGAAGTTTGGCTTGCAACATCAGCTAGGCTAGCTGGCTCGTCGGTTCTTCATGCAGCTTCTCCATGCAGGGCTCTAAACTGAGATCAAATGGTCGGATTTTTTTACTGACAATGATCGCTTCCAGCAAACTTCAAGCCATTTCCCCCTAAATAAATATCAAGCTTATTTACGTGTTTGGGGGCATATTTTCAGTTAGCAGATGGTACTGTTTGAATCACGATTCCATCTGAAAAATACTGCTGGTGACAACGTTGCTTGAATAGTTAGTTTCAAAGAGGGTTCGGCTTGTTTCATAATAAACGGACCCATCTGCAACCGACACGCCCTACAATTTCCCCCAGAAATTCCAACCATCTCTAGTTCCTCTTTCAAGTAATAAGCCCCTGTGTTCAAGTGTTGAGCATTAAGTTACCTGCATGGTCTGTAAAGATCTTGGGACGAAGCTGCAATAGCGTACATAACAGAAAGTGTTTCATTCTGTAGAAATTGTGTAAATGTTTTATGTAGTTAGATGGTCCGAGGAGAATGAGTGGAGTTGGTGAAGCGTCCTGGTGAGTTGCAGTCATTCGCCATAGATCTAGTACTAATCTGAGGCTATTCTCCATAGATATCTATATTATGTCTATGGATATCTCTCCTCCACGTCTATGCCTAGTCTCCTCCACATCTCCCCAACGTGACGTCATCACCAAATTGAGCTAATATGAAAACACCAAAAACGACAAAAACTGGTCTTAAACACCATTTAGAGACACCAATTGCATTACATTTACATTTTACATTTATGCATTTAGCAGACGCTTTTATCCAAAGCGACTTCCAAGAGAGAGCTTTACAAAAGAGCATAGGTCACTGATCATAACTACGAGGTAGTCCCAAACATTACAAGCAGCCATAACATGAAGCATACATTGTGAAAAACTAAACAAGTGCCAAAAGGGAAGACCCATAAGAGCATGCAGTTATACAAGTTTACAAATTAAAACAACATGAACCACAAAAAAGTGCAGGACTGTACCTGTGGAAGAACAATCAATAGTAAAATATTTCGCAGCGAGTACAAGACTTAACTTCGTTATAACTAACCTACAAGAGCAACAAGTCACTCAATAAGAGTCATTGTAATCCTGGAGGAAACTAACAACAGGTCTAGCCAAGGATTCCTAAGTGCCGTTGTACTCCCGGAACAAGTGCGTCTTGAGCCTTTTCTTGAAGGTGGGGAGACAGTCGGTGTCCCTGATGGAGGTGGGGAGCTGGTTCCACCATTGGGGGGCCAGGCAGGAGAAGAGCTTGTGTTGGGACCTGGCAGTCTTGAGTGGTGGGACCACCAGGCGGTTGTCTGAGGAAGACCGTAGGTGACGGGTGGGGGTGTAAGGTTGCAGGAGAGACTTGATGTAGGTGGGTGCAGTCCCGTTCACTGCTCGGAAGGTCAGTACCAGGGTCTTGAATCTGATACGGGCGTTGATGGGTAGCCAGTGGAGAGAAATGAGGAGCGGGGTAACATGGAAGCGTCTGGGTAGATTGTACACCAGACGGGCCGCTGCATTCTGAATCCTCTGAAGAGGGCGGGTTGCACATGCTGGGAGACCAGCGAGTTGCAGTAGTCCAACTTGGAGAGGACCATTGCTTGGACTAGCAGCTGGGTGAAGTGCTCAGACAGGTATCTCCTGATCTTCCGGATGTTGTAGAGGGTGAATCTACAAGACCGGGAGACTGCGGCAATGTGGGCCGTGAGGGAGAGCTCGTCATCCATGGTAACCCCAAGGTTCCTGGCAGACGATGAAGGGGTCACCGTCGCAGATCCCAGGGTGATTAAAAGATCATGGGAGATGGAGGGTTTAGCTGGGATGATGAGAAGTTCTGTTTTGGCAAGGTTCAGCTGGAGGTGGTGCTCGGTCATCCAGGCAGAGATGTCTGCGAGGCAGGCCTCAATCCTAGCTGAGATCCCAGGATCAGTCGGGGGGAACGACAGGTACAGCTGCGTGTCATCAGCGTAGCAGTGGTAGGAGAAGCCATGGGAGGTGATGATTGGTCCAAGTGAGGTGGTGTACAGAGAGAAGAGGAGGGGGCCAAGGACGGAGCCCTGTGGGACGCCAGTGGAGAGCTGGCGAGGGCCTGACAGTTTGCCTCCCCAGGAGACCTGGTAGGATCTAGGATGAGATCCACTGGAGTGCAGTGCCAGTGATGCCCATCTCAGAAAGTCTGGAGAGCAGGATCTGGTGGATAACCGTGTCAAACGCTGCAGAAGAGTCCAGCAGAATGATGACGGATGACCTGGAAGCCGCTCTGGCAGACTGGAGGGCAGTGGTGACTGAAAGAAGGGCAGTCTCTGTGGAGTGGCCAGTCTTAAAGCCTGATTGGTTGGGGTCAAGCAGGTTGTTCTGAGAGAGAAAGTAAGACAGTTGGTTAGATACAGCACGTTCAATTGTTTTTGAGAAGAAGGGTAGCAGTGATACCGGTCTGTAGTTCTGGAGGACGGCAGGGTTAAGGGAGGGTTTTTTGAGTAGAGGGGTAACTCTGGCCTGTTTGAAGGCAGAGGGAAAGGTGCCAGAGGTAAGAGAGGAGTTTAGGACATGGAGAAGAAAAGTTATGATGGAGGGGGAGATGGTTTGAAAGAGAGGGGAAGAGATAGGATCAAGGGGACAGGAGGTGGGGCGATGAGAGAGAATGAAGTCCGAGAGCTCTGCCTCGGAGGAGAGAAAGAGTTTAGACATTTATTTGGGTCAGTCGTGGAGGGTGAGAGGGTAGGAAAGGTGGGTTTAGGGAACCGACTGCTAATGTCGGCGACTTTTTTCTCAAAGAAGGAGGAGAAGTCGTCTGCTGTCAGGGTGGATGGAGGGGGTGGGGGAGGTGGGTTAAGAAGGGTGGAGAAGGTAGAAAAAAGCTTGTGGGGGTTTGAAGCAGAGTTATTTTGTTCAGAAAGTAGAGGGTTCTAGCACCAGTTATCTGAGTAGAGAAAGAGTTAAGGAGGGAGTGATACTTATCAAGGTCCAGACCGTCTTTGGACTTGCGCCATCTCCTCTCAGCTGCCCGAAGGGTGGACCGCTCTTGACGAATAACATCCGTAAGCCACGGGCAGGAGGGAGAAGATCGCGCAGGCCTGGTTGACAGGGACAGAGAGTCAAGTGATGCAGTTAGGGTGGTTAACAAGGAGTCGGTGGCAGTGTTAGTGGGGTGGGACGAGAACTTGTCAATGGGAGGGAGGATGTTACAATAGAGGAGAAATGGGAGGCGGATAGGGAGCGGAGGTTGCGGCGGAAAGTCACAAGGGGAGGGGAGGTAGGAGGGGTTGGAGGGAGAGAGACAGAGAATTGGATAAAGTAGTGATCAGAAATTTGCAGTGGGGTTACAGAGGTTAAGTCGGTGATACAGTTACGTATCAGGACGAGGTCTAGCTGTTTGCCTGCCTTGTGGGTTGCCGGTTTGCTCAGCAGCGTCAGGTCAAAGGAAGTCAGGAGAGACAAGAAGTCGACGGCCTGCGTTCCTTGGAGGTGGATGTTGAAGTGTCCAAGGACTATCAGGGGGGTTCCATCATCCGGGACGACGCTGAGGTGCACGTCCAGCTCCTCCACAAAGTCGGCTAGCGGTCCTGGTGGGCGGTAAAGAACAATTAAGCATGCTTTGATAGGATCAGTTAGCATAACATAATGATGTTCAAATGATTTGGCAGTAACAGGGAGTGGTGTGGATGTGTATTTTATATGTGGGGACAGAAGCAACCCTGTCCCACCACCCCGCCCAGTTGAGCGGGGTGAGTGAGTGAAGGAGTGGTTGACGGAGAGAGCAGCTGGAGTTGCAGTGTTCTCTGGGCGGATCCACGTCTCAGTCAGCGCAAGGGCATGAAGAGAAGCATGAGATGCAAACGCCGGGATGAAGTCTGCCTTGTTCACAGCAGACTGGCAGTTCCAGAGCCCTAAAGAAAGAGAGAGGGCAGGTGGAGAAGATCTGGATAGGTAGTGAAGGTTAGAAGTAGGCCGTATATACTTTGTGACACACAGGTTCGGATGATGACAAACACCAGCTGTGTTGTGCAGCTCTGAAACTAGGGCAGGGGATTGAAGGGTCGACTTATGTTGAATTCTTCGATGGTAAAGAAGTAGTACAAGCTTTACATATAGTCTTTGGGGATCTCCTCGACACAGACACTATCCTACACATAGCAGAGCTATACGGCCCAGAGTTTTTGGTACAGTTACCTTACATGAAAAGGCTGAACCTGAATCCTAGCAGCGTCAAGACAGCAATAGAGTTTCGAGACATGTGGTTAGCCAAAGAGTGTGGAAATGAGTCGTACGTCGAACACGGCAATGTTCCTTTCGCATAGCTTGGCAATATAACACAAGGGCACAAGTACTATCAACGGCACATCAACTAAATGTCACAGTAGACCAAATGCCCAGGCTCTGCAGAGTTGACAATTGTTTTGACCCGTGGTGCAAATCACTCTGGGTTTTCAATACCAACCAGGATAATGTCGGGGTTGAGGATTTATTACGTGAAACAATCAAGTATGAACCGTACGAGACATATCACAGTTTAGATACCGACAGCAATAGGCTGTCAGATGAGACAAAGTCAACGACAGGCGACTCCATTCAACCCAACCATGACAATCCGACAAGCAAAGACGAGTGATCCTCGACATCTGAACACGTGGCCAATAGCAACTACCGTTATATATGTCAGGGGCTACAGGTAGATCATATAGACAAGCTAGCTAGGATTTTGCAAAGATGGTAACACTTTATTTGAAGGGGTGTGAATAAGAGTGACATGACACTGTCATGGCACTGTCATAACCATGACATGACTTGGCTTAGCTAGCGAGCTAACAACAGCTAACTTTACTTCAAACAAGAAAGATCTATGTCAATGGTACAGTAAATTCACAAAGATAATCCAAGGACTATGTTTATTTGACCTCAAATAGCTCAAACTTTTTGGCAACTTCGTGCCTTGAAATCGTCTGTTTAAATCAGTCTGGAACAATTCTGCTCTGTCGTTGGTCTGGTAAAGAGCAACAAGCGAGAGTCAAATTACGTACTTTCCTGTCTAACGGATAACTCTTTTTTTTTGCACGACATTCAAGGAAATCCAGATCAGAGACAGGTTGTTTTTGGATTAGAAACTAGGCAATTACTGTTGCAATGGCAGGATTATTCCAAGCACTTGCAAATATTAGGCATTCTGATACTAAGAGGAACAAAAGAAGAATAGTTAGATGGATGCAGAAATTTGGTATACTGAGGAGGAGGATGAGGTGTGCAAAATGTAAGCATGCATTTGGGGAAATTCGATCGATGGGTCGCGGTGGTATATTAAGCATAAACTTGTCTCTATTTTACGTTAGCTTGCTAGATTTAGGGGTACGTATTGTAATCATTAGTAATATCATAATTTGTATTAATGCTGCCCTAAACAACTTGTGTAACTCAAAATGTCCTTGGTAAGAAATGCTATAACTTATTATAGAGCCTGAAAGTGTCACGGCCACAGCCGTGCCCCCCTATTGTTTTTGGTTTTGCCCTGCCCTAGTGTTTCCCTGTCATTGTCTTCACCTGTGTCTGGTTCTCGTTAGTGTCATTGTCTTCACCTGTGTGTTGTTTGTTTCTGTGTATTTAGGTTTCCGTTTTGTGTCCAGTCTTTGCGTGTGAGTACCCTTCTGTGTCCCGTTTTTGAAAAACAAAAAAACCTTAATTGTACCATGCCTCGCATCTCTCCTGCGTTTGGGTCCTACCCCTCCACACACCATGACAGAAAGTTTGAAATTGGCATTAGGCAAGGCATACTGTACGAAATATGTGGACAATATGTTCTAGCTAATATGATATTTGCAATTTGTAAATAGGTGCATTGGAGTTGGCCAAACTAAAACAACAAAAAACCAAGATGGATCGACTAAAGATTGAACACCTTGAGGATTGCGTTAAATACCTGGAGGAGGCCAACAGTGAGTTAAAAAAACGACAAGGACTTTCTGCTAATCACATGGTTTCTTACCTGTATATTTTTTCATGGTACAAAATGTACATCCTGGGAATGTTAATGACACAGTTATAAAAGCATTTGACAGTGTTATAACACTTACTTACTCACGACAATTCCAAATTGTACCACTGTAGTTGAGGTCAAAGAAAATGTTCAAGACAGTTATAAAAGCATTTGACCATCCAATAAAACTTAATGATATCTTTATGACAAGTGACAATGTTACCACTGTACTCAAGGTCAAGGAAAATGTTAATGACCCTGTTATAAAAGCATTTGACAGTGTTATAGCACTTAATCATATCTTTGACAAGTCAAAATGTTACCACTGTACTTGAGGTCAAGGAAAATATTCATGAGCAACCACATATGACAGTAGTATTTAATGCTAACACTTAAAGCTAAATACACTGCTCTGAAAATGTATGGAACACATAATCACCACAATATTACACCGTCATTTAAACTTCAGGGATATCAATCTGTCCAGTTAGGAAGCATAAGAAATTATGAATCAATATCCCCTGTTATGGTGCAAATGAAAGTGACAACAGGTGCACTGGAGAGGCAACAGCAAGACAATTTCACATATAGCTAAATATTTTCTTCAAATTTGATAATTAGGCCTTCTACGATATGTTTGAGAGGTTATTTGGTTTCAGTTCAAGATGTCATAACAAAGACAGTGACAGGTTATTTTGTCTCAGTTAATGTCAAGTTGTCATGACAAAGACATTGCCAGGTGATTTTGTCTCAGTTAATGTCAAGTTGTCATGACAAATACATTGCCAGGTGATGTTGTCTCAGTTAATGTCAAGTTGTCATGACAAAGACATTGCCAGGTGATGTTGTCCCAGCTAATGTCAAGTTGTCATAACAAAGACATCACAAACAATGTCAACCTTGCATAAGAAATTACATAATTGACTCCTGACTGAATGACGCCTAATGACAACATTCATAAAAATTCATGAACAATCCTTTCATGTGTCATGTCATGGTTATGACAGTGCCATGACAGTGTCATGTCACTCTTATTCACACCCCTTCAAAAAAAGTGTACATTTCTAACTATGACAGAACTTGACAATGCGCACCATAACATTAAACGAGTGTCAGCACCAACCGTGTCAATCCCTTGTATGACAAACATTGCCCCCACTGTCTACGCAAAGAAACCAGCTGTGATGGACACGAGAGGGTGTAAATCTCACTACGCCACACTCATAGAGGCACTGTGGGTGCTTTTCACGTATCAAGGGAGTAGCCAGGTATCAACTACAGCCTCCTCACCTGAGTTCACCGAAGCCGGACTACCCTCCACACTCGCTGCTCTTGCCGTGATGATACGCCTAGTAGTTAAAAGTTTCAATCTCAACAACCCGCTTGGAGCTTGGAGTCTGTAATGACTTAAAGGCTATCTACAAAGGTCTATGTCATGAAGAATATGATTTTCTGCCCATCACAGCAATAGTAGGTGGCATGTTCCGTGTAAACATGGAGCTGAATATCAATGGTTACACCTATTATATCAGCAACCAGTATTACAGTGAATTATGGGCTCCCGGTTCCATATGCTACAATGACGGTATTTGGTATGTGATTGCACAAACTTTGTCCATTCCGTTACCTCTGGAGAAGTGTACCTCCAACTGCCATCACGCGGGAACATTAGCAGCTTATGTTAGACTCAACAATTTGGAGGTGAAAAAGGTGCCATCAGATGACTACTGTGGATTTCACACTGTAGCTGTACTATTGAATTTAGTCGCCGACTCCACATACGAGCTTCGCAAAAAGTTGGTTGGTAAAGCTGTCGACTACATGCTAACAAATAAGAGTGATGAGGGGATCCAAGTGTACCTGCATTTGCATAAAACCACAACAGCAGCTGATCTTAATAATCTTCTCATGCAATCTAACAGGTGGTTAAGCATAGATGAGGTCACCTTCATGCTAAAGGCACATGGTAAGCCATCAGAGGTGATCACTGAATACTCGTACCCCATATACAATCCAGATGTTGCTCATTTCCTTATTAAATCCAACCATTATGAACCTGGTGAACCATTGTTTTAGTGACTGTGTTAAACAGTTTGATTGTAATTACTGTGCTTATTATGCTTGCTTATTCTATGTGAAACTCTGTTGTATGTGTCTTATTGCAATGTTGTATCTTGGCCAGGTCACAGTTGTAAATGAGAACTTGTTCT
This sequence comes from Hypomesus transpacificus, assembly GCF_021917145.1. Classification (NCBI taxonomy): domain Eukaryota; kingdom Metazoa; phylum Chordata; class Actinopteri; order Osmeriformes; family Osmeridae; genus Hypomesus; species Hypomesus transpacificus. Next base: position 414,711 of record NW_025813722.1, on the reverse strand, counting down.
CAACTAGCCTACCTGGCTAAATAAAGGTGTATGTAAATGTATTTATTTACTTTGCGTTTGAAACATAATAAAGCCCGTTGAGACATATACAATATATTTTTTTTTATTATATACTAAACATGTGTTTAGTATATAATATTTTATCACACAGTGATAAAAACAAGTTGTCAAAGGCATGCATCTTCACAACGATATAACAAAGGTAACAAAGGTTATCAATCTACAAAAGAAATGCTGTGTAAAAACAATAAAGAACACTTATAGCATATTCAAAATGGCATGCAGTAAAGGCGATTGTCTACAAATATATCTTCGTATGCTACACAATATAATGTATATTATTGTATGTCAATAGATATTGTAATATGAGCTAGGACTGTGTTACCCTAGTGCCATTCGGATGATGGACGTTAGACATGTCCTACAACGGCATCAGCTACGGTTGGAGGTCGACAGTTGTTACTATATCCATTGTCAGTGACCATTTCATAAGATTCAATCATCAAGAGCGAGAGAAAACTGGTGTCTGAAACAGGTGGTAGGTGAGTCTGAATTGTAACTGCACTGCAGGCTCACCTGCATTGTCTTTGTACCACTCAAAACACGGGTCCTGTTGTTTTAAATAAAAAGGCTCACAAAGCTGTAGGATGGCCCCCACGATGTCCATCTCCATCTCGTAGGCTGATAAGCTTCCCAATGTTTGGTGGTCAGCGACTGGGGCTACAACTGAAACCCTGGGTACATCACTACCCGTGAAGACATGTAACGACTGACCAAGGTTTGGGGTTTCACTGAGAACAGGCTCAACTACAATGGCTGTGTTCCACCTGAAACCTTGGTTCTGTGGCTGTATGTTGAAGGGTCCATAGGGCTGCAATCTCATACCGCAAGTTTGCAACCTGACATCTTCGTATTGATGAGAGCCTAGTAGAGTTTCCCAACTACTGTCAACCGATATACATTCCTTTGTGAATGCACATTGATTGTAGACACTATAGAGTAAACAAACATTGTCATTGTTGGACGGGGTCTCGAAATGCTCAGAATGAGGTGGTTTTCCCTCTTTGGCTTGCTGTGCTTGAAACTGGGTCATGGATTTTTGACAGTTTATTTTTCACCACAGCTGGAAAATAGTTTAACAATCCCAGCTATTGCAGTGTCATGTAGATGGTAAACAAACCTTCTGTGGCTCCCCTCACCACATCCTGGTCTGTCCACTTGTAGAACATATCAACCAGGCAACCGACCAAGTCAACTCTAAATCCATCGTGTTACGGCTCCCACTCCTGCCTGTGTGTGTTTTGTTTGTGTGTCTTGTCTGTAGGTGTTCCTGTGACGGTGCTAATGATGACGTTGGAGTGCGCGCCCCGAAGTCGAGATCCGGCCTTGAAGCGGCTGTGTCTAATTGGGCCTAATTAGACACTGTCATCACAGTTACAGTGTGCTGAGCGGCTGTTTATTTGTCCAGATGTGTAAGAGGAGAAGGGAGATAGTGTAGAGACCCATGGGTATACTCCTCAACATGTAGATAACCGATGTTATGTACAGTAGTTTAGGAGCGGTTCCACCTCCACCTTTTGTAACTGAGAGTTTAGTGTAGTTAGGTTAGGAAATACTAGGTTAGTTAGTGGTTTTCCAACAGGGCCGTTTCGGTCCTTAGCGTAGTGCACTTTTTGTCTCATCGGGAATCGCTCATAGTCCCTTCTCCGTTCTTTATGTACTGGTACGTCCCTTGTCTATTAGTCATTGTTATTTGTCATTGTTTCTGCATTTGCTGCAGCTTGCCGATACCTTTTTGCAGCTGTATTAATAAATGTAGCTCCGTATGAACCCGCTGCATTGGTTGTGCCTGGCTACACCGTTGACACTCCGCTGGTACAGTACTGACAGTCAAACATTGTTACCTTTAACATCGTACGTAACAGAATGGGGGCTCGTCTGGGATGTCTATGATCCTATATGTTTTTTTGTGTTGCTTTCCTAGTGGTGTGTTACCGTGGTATCATTTGTGTTTCATGCATGTTGCAATGGTGGCTGTCCAAGCTTTTATTGATGCTCCCGTAGAGGAGTTATTGTATCAGTGTCGCAAGGAGGATATATGTGCCTTGGCTAGTCACTATCCGATACCAGTGTCGAAGCAGCTCCTCAAACCCGAGCTGGCTGAGGCATTATTACGTGGTTTGGTGGGCATACAGGTGTTAAAATCCAAGGAAGCCGACGCTGCTTCGGGTATACAGGATGTAAAGACTCCTCCATTGTCGCCACGACCGGGTTCCACCCCTGGTTCATCTGAACAGGCTCGCTTAAAAGTGCGCCTCACACACCTGCAGATAGAAAGGGAGGAGAGAGCCCGGCAGGTTGAGCTTACTCATCAACTTGAGATGCGAAGGATAGAGATTGACGGTGCGTACAGGATGCATCAGTTGGAGTTAGGGGCACAGAACGTGATGCCACCGAACCCGGCTGTTTCTGGTTTTACTCACCATCCTAGTTCCCCACCACATCATTTCGACAGGTTTGACGTGGGTAGAAACATCGCCCTTGTTCCACCATTTAGAGAATCCGAGGTGGATTCCTATTTCAGTGTGTTCGAACGCATAGCGGCATCTATGCGCTGGCCTACGGATGTGTGGCCCTTGTTGTTGCAATGCAAATTTTCCGGTAAGACCCAAGATGTAGTGTCCTCTTTATCTCTGGAGGAGAACTTGCGGTATGATTGTGTAAAGTCTGTGGTGCTTCGTGCGTACGAGTTAGTGCGGGAGGCTTACCGGCAGAGGTATAGGAATTACAGTAAAGCCCCTAAGAAATCGTATGTGGACTTTGCCAGAGAGAAAGAGACTCTCTTTGACAGATGGTACACTGCCAGAAAGGCTACCAATTTAGTTACCCTCAGAGACCTTGTTTTTTTGGAGGAGTTCAAGAATGGCCTGCCTGAACGGTTGTTGTTGCATCTGAACGAACAAAAGGTAGTATCGTTAGCACAAGCAACAGTATTGGCGGACGAGTTTGTGCTCACGCATAAGACTGTGTTGAGTGATGCCTGTTATCGAAGTGTTGGATGTTGCCGAGGTGAGGTCAGGCCCTGATGCTATGCATAAGCAGTTTCCCGGTGTCTTTCCATCATGTGTAATGTCGCGTCTAGATGAAGACCCCAGTGACTTATATGACACAGTGGTTGCAAACAGCCTTACAGACGGGGGTAAGGATGTTGTTGAAGGTAGGAAAGTGGCCGATAATCCTGAAGATTGTTTTGAACTGCCGGTTACACGCGCACAATTACTCGTGGCACAGAAGGAGGATAAGACCTTGGTCAGGTGTTTTTCAGCTGTTGTCTCCAGGGAAGAGCCAGACGCTAAAAGAGCAGCGTACTTTCTAGACGATAGTCTGTTGATGCGTAAATGGAATTTCCGTACTGGCTCTGATAGGGATTGGAGTACCGTGTACCAAATCGTAATGCCCATGGCTTTCCGATATAACATCCTGTCCCTTGCTCATGACATTCCGTGGGCTGGTTATCTGGGCATAACAAAAACCTACGACTGTGTGCTCAGGCATTTCTTTTGGCCTGCTCTGAAGACTGATGTGTTTAGTTTTTGCCGCACCTGTCACATATGCGAAGTTACTGGTAAACCCAACCAGACTATTAGACCAGCTCCACTGTGTCCAATCCCAGTCATGGGGGAACCCTTCAGTGATCGTTGATTGTGTTGGTCCTTAACCACGGACTAAGACCGGTAATAAATATTTACTTACGATGATGTGTTCAGCTACACGTTATCCGGAGGCTATTCCTCTTCGATCTATCACCACTAAAGTGATCCTGAGAGCTCTGACAAAGTTATTTTCAACGTTCGGGCTGCCGAAGATCGTGCAGACTGATCAAGGCTAAAATTTTCGTTCCAAAATGTTTAACCAGGTCATGAGCACACTCTCGATATCCATATATATAGTATCGAGTGCCTATCACCCTGAGAGTCAGGGTGCGTTAGAAAGGTGGCATCAAACGTTAAAATCTATGTTAAAGAAGTATTGCCTGGGAACTGAGAAAGAGTGGGATGAAGGTGTTCCGTTGGTTTTATTTGCTATACGCCAAACGCTCCAGGAGTCTTTGGGGTTTAGTCCGGCAGATCTGGTGTTCCGGCACACAGTGCGTGGTCCCCTGAAGGTGTTAAAAGATCACATCCTATCCCCCGCGCCGGTCTCAAGAAGTTTTCAGGATCATGTTATACAACTGAGGGAACGTTTGTCAGAAGCCTGTGAGTTGGCTCAGGTGGCACTTTCTTCTGCCCAAACGAGCATGAAAAAATTTTACGACGAGAAGGAAGTAGCGAGATATATTCAAGCGGGTGATCAAGTAATGGTTTTGCTACCCCTGCTCGGTTCTTCACTATCCGCAAAGTTTTCTGGTCCATACCTGGTGCAGAAGAAACTCAGTACTACTAGTTATGTTGTTTGCACGCCGGAACGTCGACGAAAGTCTCGTGTTTGCCATGTAAACATGCTTAAACTCTATCAGGAAAGAGAAGTGTCCCCTACATCAAGCGCTATCCCACCAACAGGACCCGCTGTTTTGGTGGTGTGTGTGTGTTGTGTTGACTCATGACATTAATGTGCAGGGTAAACCCCCTATCAAACAGCACGCGTACCGCGTTAACCTGTTTAAGCGATCAGTCATGAGGACTGAGGTGGACTACTTGAAGAGAACTGGCCTTGCGGTGCCTAGCTCAAGTCCATGGAGCTCCCCTTGCTTGCTTGTCCCTAAACCTGACGGTACCCATCGCTTCTGTACGGATTACAGAAAAGTAAACGCAGTCACTCTGGCTGACTCATCCTTTGCCCCGGTTAGATGACTGCATAGACACTATTGGTTCTGCTGTGTTCGTAACCAAGCTGGATTTGTTAAAGGGATGCTGGTAAGTACCCTTTACCTCTCGTGCTTCGGAGATCTCAGCTTTTGTAACTCCTGATGATTTCCTGCAGCATACGGTAATGGCCTTCGGTATGTGCATGCCCGTGCAACATTTCAGAGACTGGTTAACACCGTCCTAACGGGCGTTCCGAATTGCTCAGCATATTTAGATGATCTGGAGGTGTTTTTGGCGACGTGGTGTGAACACGTGGAGTCTCTTACCAAGGTGTTTGAACGTTTAGCAGGTGCCAATCTGACCCTGAATTTGGGTAAATGCGAGTTTGGAAAGGCAACGGTCACGTATCTCGGCAAACAGGTTGGCCGGGGAGAAGTACGTCCCGTAGCTGCTAAGGTCTCTGCTATTGCCGTGTTTCCTCCTCCTGTCACAAGGCGTGAGTTGCGCAGTCGGCGATCACGCCGGCGTGATCAGAGCGCAGGTCGGCTTTAGGACCACGCAGCATGAAAACCAAGTGACTCAGAGGGCTGCCGTCGATTTCAGGACCACGCAGCATGAAAACCAAGTGACTCAGAGGGCTGCCGTCAATTTCATGCGGAAGTGCAGACCTGAAGCTACATTTGAGCGTTTGATTTGTGTAAATACGGCAAGTAAAACTTAAGATAAGATCATTTTAATTCAATTAAAAAAGTGTGTCAAAAAATTTGCTCTTAACTTTGCGTTGCATTTATTTATTTGAATATTTTTATCGTCTTTTGTCATAAAATGAAACGGAGAAAAACGGGTGAATCTGCTGACTCGCTATGACTAGCTATAGGATGCACGACAAAGGGAGACGAGAAAGAGCCGTCTAAGAAAAAAGGAATGAGGTTTATTATGACTAGTTTTCTGAGTAGTTTTGGGGAGATTTTGAGTAGTTTAGGACTACATTTGGACTTATTTGGGGGAAAATGAGGCGGACACGATGTCCAACATGCCGTCGACTTGTTATTTCAACATGAGAGCAAAAAAATTTAAATAAATCGACGACCTAGATTTTGTTGTTGACAACGAGAGGTGAGAAAAACATTTATTGCTTTCGTTTATCTTATTATATTATTCTATTCTACTTCACTGTAATACAAATGCCTTAGAACATCTTGATTTTTGAAACTTTTACATGTTTTACTGACATACAGAGAATAAAGAGCCATTGCCACGGAGGTCAAAGAGAAAGTTATAAATGAGCCAAGTCTGATATCTAGTGGAGAAAAAAAAGTACCTCACCCAAAAATTATAATAATATTTGGGTGAGGGTAATATTTGGGTGAGGGTTTGGGTAATATTTTATATATAATATAATAATATATTATATAATTATAATATATATCTCAATTTTTGGAATGGCATTTTTCAATTTTTTTCTAAATTTTTCACCAAGCTAAAGTGTTAATTTACTTTTTATATGCAGGAGGTTTTTACTAATGCATTTTCCCTCACTGGGAATTCATTGATTATCAGCTCCATGTGTTTAAAGCCGTTATGTGGAGGTCTCCCTAGATTCACAGTTTGATGGGTCTGCGGCATTGTTTTACAGTTCAGTGTACTGGAAGGCGTCCGTGTTTTGTATACCAGTCCTTTGGGGTAACACAGGGTGCTACTTCTGCATGTTGTAGATTCCACTCCATTCTTCCAGCTCAACGTTCGATCATGTGGATCTCTGCGTAGCACGGCTATCACGGGTGGTATAGCATTCGGTCTCACCAAATTCCCACACTGCACAGACAACCTTGCACAAGGATCACTTATGGGTTCAGTAGATTCGGGGGTTGATGGTACTCTAACATCCTTCCTCCTAGAGTTGGTGATACTGTCACATGTGAGATGTCATTGTTTGGTATGGTGTATATTCATTTTTCACCAGGTTTCTTGTGTCAAAACCTACCGATCTCCAACGTCTGTTACAGTTCAAAAGCTCCCTTTCCTAGGGCATAGTCTCCCTTTTTCGAGTCAATTCTGAAGTCTGTTGATGTTCCACCTCTAAAGGTTGTGACATCTGACACAGATCAGGTCTGCTATGGACATGCAGGTCTTGTCTGGAACTATTCTGGTCTAATTGAATCTGGCATCGAGACTCATCGGATTGTGACAGAGTCTGTTTAGTGGGATTATCCCAGATCTCAGCACTCAAACTCTCTGTTATAATCCTATCAAGTACCAGAGGATAGTTTATGTACCGGTCTTTGACACGGTCAAATTTCATCTTAGTTACTTTCACAGAATCGCATATGTTATTCACCCGAGTGGTGGTATGAAAGTTGTTTGTGGTACTGTTGAAAGGAATAGCTGCAGACAGTGTGACAGGTTTGGCTAAACTCTCAAAACCCACAATCCACAATGTGTTCATTCCACATGCTGGCTGCCCTTGTGTCCTTATTGGTCACTTCTGTTATCGGGTGTTTTCTAACTTTTATATTCTCAAATGTCAGTTCAAATGTTGAAGTGTTCACAGTTGGAGGTAACAGGGCTGGCCAAAGCCTTTATGGGGCCTTAAGCAGAATTGATTTAGGGGCCCCCCTGTGACGCAAATATTATTGATTATTTTTAATGCTTGATTATTCGCACACTATTTATCTAATGCACTAATTAGCAATGTTATTACTTGTGTTGCTTACATCATAACATTGATTTTTACCCTTATACAGTTTTTTATTTTAACAGAAGCAAACCCACAAGATTGGTCAGGTGATGATTTGAACTTTAAGTATTCAAAGTCATACAGTACTAAGTGGTGTACTTAATGTGGTGTACTGAAAAGTAGCTAAATAAACCACACAATGCATCTATTGTACACAAGTTAACCTCTTTAATAGCTTATGGTTTAAACTAGCAATGTGCAAAAGTGCAAAACATTCAACTCCAAATAACTTAAAGATAAACTGTATTTTGTTATTTCTTACAAAACTGATATTAAATTAAACAACTACAATATAAATAGGATTGTTGAAAACGGACCTGCTGTATCATCAACTGTAGCACTGGCACTTGGGGCAGGAGGCGTTGGTTGAGACCCAGCTCCAAAATATTTCAACAGTGCTCCTAGGGAAGATTCATATGAGTACATAGTAGACGGATCAGAATATTAATTTAACAACATAAATGATTTCACAGAGCAGCAAGCCATCTGTACACTTGAAACCACAACTCTTAATCTATAACTAGCTAATTAAGGCATAATGATAATGGATAACAATGACCCCAAAAGGGTAGGATCTATGCAAGCTACTCTATGCTAGCTTTGTTAGCGAGCTTAACTGTCAAGTAGCCAGCTTATGTTAGCTCACAACGTAGCCTAGTTAGCAAACCTACCTTATAGCAAAGTTCAATGGCAATCGACATTTATTTTGAAATGTATTTAGCTAATATGCACCCGCCTAGGTAAATCCACCTAGGTGAATGCATACTAGCAAAATACATGCCAATTTTAATTGGGGGATCTAGCTATTGTTATATTTTGTAAGATAGCTAGTCTAAGTGTTACACTAAAATGATAGCTAGTTAGCTCTAGCTAACGTTGAAGGCTTGTTTGATGCATCTATCTCTAGACAGTAAATGTTTATGGTTAAAACTGTAATTAATCATGCAAACATACCTTGATCTTGCTGTTTTTTCTCTTCCTCTGTTTTCTTTTCTTTGCACCAGAGGAATATGTCCTTTTTTGTGCCATTGCTTTTTGCCATGTCAGATTGCGATTGCCAACTGATCTTTTCTGTTCTCGAACAATCGACGACGTCATGTTGCTGTATGAGTGCTGACAAAGGCAGGCCCCCAAGATAACATATTAAAGGTGACATGACATGAAAACTTCATTTTATGAGGTTATTTAACATTAATATGAGTTCCCCTAGCCTGGCTTTGGTCCCCCAGTGGCTAGAATTTCGATAAGTGTAAACCAAGCCCTGCGTGTTCTTCTCCGCCTTTGACAAAATGAAGGCTCAATTGCTTTGTTTGAAAATATCCTCCTAGTGACGTAGATAGGAGGAAGGTTACCTCCCCTCTCTCTGCTTTGCCCGCCCAGATCATCTGGCCCGCCCATGAGAAACTGAGTTACCATCATGCAAGGGCGAGTGCGATATCGTTTTTTCCTGGAGAGACATCATGGCGAGCAAACAAACGAAGAACAACATTTGCTCAGTGCTTGGATGTACAAATGCAAGCACAAATCATTTTTTAGTTCCTTCATCCGAGCCTCTGCACAACCAATATCTCAATTTTATTTTCGCTGGAAATGCGCCGACACAACTTCCCAAAGTTTTACATGTCTGCGCCAAACATTTCAGCGACAACTGTTTCCACAACTCGGGACAATACAAAGCTGGCTTTGCTGGCCGTCTGCACTTGAAAACTGGATCAGTACCAACTCTCTTGGGTCCAGCTACAAACCTCGGACAAGTAAGTCAACTAACGCTACATAATTGTGCTTTACTGTATATGTTTACCTAGCTTGTTACCCTTCGAATGTGGCTGTAACATCAGCTCTGCAGCTAGCAGCTAACAGCCCAGTTACTGTTGCTAATGTAAAGGTAGATAGCATGAAATATCGTATTTTCCGGAATCTAAATCGCTCTGGAGAATACATCGCACAAGTCGCAGTGGACTACAAGCCGCAGGACCAGGCAAACTATCTAAAAAGTGCGGAAAATATGTGTGTGAATACACACTGTAATGCGAGTGTTGTACCCTTCTTTGTTATTTGGATAGCCGTTCTGCTGTTGTTGTAATGGCGCATGCGACATCCGCCATTCCCCTCATTGAAATGACTGCCTGTGCACCTTTGCAAACAAGGGTGATCAGATGAGACTAAACATGCTTAGCTTCTATATTATTGCACCTGGAATATATACAAAGTAATAAATTGATTACAAATTTTATTTGTCTCTACACAGGCCAGCACATTGAGTGCATCCAATCAACTGCCTCTCTCACAGGCCTGCCAGACAGACCACCTTGAAACACGTACTGTAGGCACACAGCTATCCTTGAAGACTCTGCAGTCCCACTATAAAAGTATTGGTATGTACTTTGCACCTTCAGTAAATTTACTTTTGATATAGTTAGTATCTGGCATTTCTCGTAGCTTTCATTGTGTGTTGTTTCATTACTTTCCCTAGTAAAATTAATTTTGTTCACAGGTGTCCAGGCAACTGTCTCCTGCAAAGATGTTGGTGTTGGGACTTCCAATGCAGACCCTTTGTGCCTGTCATCGACACCTATAAAGAGACCACCCAAAAGACCTTGTCTAGATCTCGATGAAGAGCTGGAGGACAATCCATTGGAGGGTAGCTCTTTGGTGGAAGCTTCAAAGGGACAGGATTCCACTTATGTTCCTTCAGACTACACCACAACATCGTTAGACTCTACACAAAAGTCGTAAGTTACTGTCAAGTGTCCAGATACATGTTTGCATCCAGAGAATAATTTTTTTAATTGTTAATTTCTACAAATGGTATGGCATTCTAAAATAAAGGATTAGTCTCAGTGAGACTTATGTATAGCATTACTTAGGATAGTTTATGTGCATAAAGATGTTTAAACCAGCTGCAAACGGGGTGATAGTTCAATCCAGATGAAAGTTCAATCTGTTTAACTCAATGAGTTTTCCTTTCTTTGTTGTTTGATATAGGGAAGCTTCAGCCACTACCACCCACAACATCAAAAAGTACATATTGTACGAGAACTGCATCATGGAGCTGTTTAATGGCTGTCCAGTCTGCACGCGGACATGTGATGTGAGGACCCAAAGGCTGGGGAGATTCCTGTCTGTGAAGCAGCGGTGCCCCCATTGCATTTAGAAGACACTGGAATAGCCAGCCTATCCTTGGGAGCATGCCAGCTGGAAATCTGCACCTTTCTGCCGCCGTTTACCTGAGTGGTGCATCTTTCAAACAAATTGAAAAGGTAAATGATGGACAACTGTAGTTACCTTGACTGTGAATGACTTCAAGTTATATGTATTTTTTGCCCCTCACACCAACAGGTCTTCAAGGCAATGAAGCTACAGGTGTTTTGGTATGAAACATGTCGCCGCCATGCCAGAGCTTTAATTTAACCGGCAGTTATTCACCACTGGAAAGTCACACAGGATTTGTATCTAAGTCTGGAGGAAAAAGTGATACTTGGCGGTGACATGAGAGCTGACTCTCCAGGTATTGATACTTTACTATAATAATGTTTTTTAAATAGGGGTAAGATGTTTGAAGTAAAAAGGAGGGATGTAAATAAATTGCCAGACATAATACCAAAGTATTGAATAGTGAACTGATTACTAATGTCACTATTTGAGCAAAAACAGGCCACTCTGCAAAGTATGGGAGTTATAGAATGATGGATCTCCCTACTAACACCGTTGTGGACATCCAGTTGGTTCAGGTGAGTTTTCTAAATGTATTTGGTAAAGTGGTTATTGGTTGTAATTTGAAAATCAAAGTTCCTAATGTATTTACTTTTAATATATTGTTTTTCTGTGTTAACAGAGCAACGAGGTTGGTGGTAGCTACCACATGGAAAAAGAGGGCTTGTCGAGGAGTCTAGCATTACTCGAGTCGCGTGGCGTCAACTTTGATTGCATTGTCACTGATCGTCATCCACAAATGCAGAAGTTCCTCAGGGAGAGAACCATAACCCATTACTACAATGTCTGGCACATGGCAAAAGGTATATTGTGTTTGCAAATATGGAATCTGATTGATGTCCAAAGTCCATTAGAGCATACCACATATATCATTTTTGCTCCAGCCTTTTCCTGTCTTTGAGTTGTTAGTGATATCCCTGTGGGGAGAAGGACCTGATGTTTAGATTTTATTGAAGCTTGCTTATAGCTCCCATATTATGAAAAGACTTGTTCTAACTTAGAAATTGTGACACTATGAGTACATTGTAGTAAATACTTAGAAATTGTTAATGACATGCAGTTTATGACTATCCTAAGTAAGTGGAATGTATTTTGCTTTGACTGTAGGAATTTCTAAGAAACTGGATGCAATCAGTAAGCTGGAAGACTGTGAGAAACTCAAAAAGTGGATGAAAAGCATCAACAACCACACATACTGGACTGCAGCTGGCTCAACCTCAGGGCCAGAGAGAATCGCAAAGTGGACCGCGATCCTGAACCATGTGCAAGATATCCACACACATGAGGATCCTCTTTACCCCAAGTGCAAGCATGCAATCCGCAAGACAACTGACAAGAGTAAATGGCTCCAAGCAGGTATATCATAAAAATACAGGATAAATGTCAAAACTGTAAACAGACAACTACACATAGCTATTTGGTCACTTTCTGAAATTTAACATAGATCATTGTTGTAATTTTCTGTACTGATTTCTAAGAGGATTTTTTCAAATTGTCTCCAGAAACTACAGCTTACTACAAGTTGGACAAGTTGCTGACCAACAAAAGAACGCTGAAGTATGTTGCAAAACTGAGCCCCCACCACCAAACGTCATCGTTGGAGGCTTACCATGCCGTCATCCTTCGTTTTGCCCCAAAGAATGTTGTCTTTACCTTTATTGGAATGCTGTGCAGGTAAAATAAAGTTTTTTTTACTCAATACCTTTGGTAATTGTACCCTAAAATATTTAAGTATGAACATGTTTCATCTTGTACTTCCAGACTCTACCTGGCTGCTATGCATTACAATGAAAATGCAAACCGACTACAGGCCGAAACGAAGGAAGGTGAACCTCTCTTCAGAATCTACTTTCCAAAGGCTAGGAAGGGAGAGTGCATAGCTAAACCTCAAAAGACACAGCCGACCTTTGGTAATGCTTCAAATCAATTCAAACACATATTTTGGAATTCTAAAATGTATTTCTCTTGAAAATCAATCTAATAGAAAATAATCTAGCAAAAACAAAACCAATTCAAAAACTGATAATAATTGTGCTTGTGTTTGATACAGGTTATGTTGCTGACATGATGGACCTCCTTTTTGAGAAAGTCTTTGTCAATCCTACGCCATACACCGATGCAATGTTGGCCATCTCTGTCCCAGAGCCCCTATCAGCACTATATGAGAAGCTAGACAAGCAGAACGTCATTGCTAGCTATGTGTCAAGGTTCAAACGGGGGGGTGTTTAAACCCTACGTAGTGGCCTTCATCATCCAGAAACTCTGAGCGGATGCGCAGGACCACACAAGCTGGAATAACGACCCGGATTCTGCTTCCAAGGAGGCCCCAGCACCAACTCACAAATGAACGATAGGAGAGATACCTGTAACGACTGAAGAATTTATTCAAATATTTAATCCTGCAGAGATTTCTCATTGTTTGTGTTGTTTTCTAAATAATATTCATATGCTCCTATGGTTCAGCTTTAATGCTTGTCTTGTAATCATTTTCTGATCAATCTTGAAATTGTCTACACTATTGAATGAATATTAGGCACAAGATTTGTTGGTGTAATAAACAGTCAAGACTTTATTTTATTAACTTTTGTAACAAAGCACAACTTACTTGTGTATTCCTCTCATAGTTAGAGGACCATAGTCAGCTCTGTGTATTTGGCTAGCATTCTGCAGAGAGTAGACATTGAGGCAGACAGGCTCAAATCCAGGATGGTCAACCATACATGTGAGCTGTTCTTCGACCTCCCGTAGTCTTCTAGTAACCTAATTAGAATTAGAAATGGTAGGTGTCAGTATAAGTAGTTATCAAATGAAGAGACAAAGTAGTTTCCTATTTAGTGGTGAGAATGCTACCTGAGGTATCTCCAAGCAGCAAATGTTCTCTGATTCTGTTGGCATGGTAGCACATTTTCCACAAAGGCACCTATCCAAAAAGGTACATGTAATAGTGGCTGACTAATAAAGATGCGCTGATATTTTATTTATATATGGCTGGTATTGAGTAGAGGTAAATCGTCAGGATTAAATCATGGATTATGTGTAACATTACTTGAATATTAGTGTTCATGGAGAACATTGTCATTGAAAATTAAACAGAGTACAGTCTTCTATAAGCTACAAGGATTACTAATATGACTGAAATACATGCCAATACAGCTTTGGAACGATAGCAAATGAGAGCAACATGAAAAGCCAACAAAGTAGGCTAGCGTTAGCTACATGATAATACTGTAACAGCATACATAAACATACAAACTAAAGTACCGTATCTAGACACAATATTTAAAACTAACCATCCTGAAACGTCCTGCTGTAGCCGCTGACTTGCAGCTCCTTCAGATGCTTCTCCATCTTCAGGTGCATCTGGATCAGATTCTGGGTCAAACTGGAAAGCTTGAACGACTGCGTTTCTACGAGCCATTGTAATAGGCCTACATCCTCTGTAAACATTGCGCATGGTACCTGTCCGCAATCTGGTCAATGCCACACCCCCACCCTCCATCTTGCCCGCCCCTCCGCTCCTCATTAGCATTTAAAGCTACAGACACCAAAACAGCGCGTTCTGAGGAAAGCTCATTGTGGGACTACTTGTAGTGGCTATAATTCTGCACCATGGCTGAATTTCGGGAAAGAGACTTCAGATACAGTATTAGGGGACCACTAAGGCCAATATAAAAGCATCCAAAAACAGCATATCATGTCACCTTTAAACCAGTAGTAGTAGGCTATTATCTTCCTTGCCAGCCGGTCAACATAATATTGAGTTTACAGCAAATTTGTATAATTACCATTAACATAATATAATTTTTAAATTAAGCTGTAACTTAATGTGCTCTTGGGGGCCCCCTGGTGGCCATGGGGGCCCCAAGCAGCCGCTTAGTTCGCTTATGCCTTGGGCCGGCCCTGCTGTCTTCAACTGGCTCTGATATAAGCTTGTTAGCCTTGTAGCTTAGCGCTAGCTGTAAATGGCGATACCCTATTAGCTATGTTTTGGTGGAGCCTTCAAAATAAAAGTCGATTGCGCAATATGGTTGACAGAATCAGTGTTCTTTGTGCGCCAATCCTGGGAATCAGATAAAGCACTCCAATGTGTTCATGCTTCAGTTTTTGTGTTTCAGTAATACAAATGTGGGATTTAGCTGTTATATTTGATAGTTCTAAGTACCACCTTTCATTAAAGATAATAATTATACCTTTTCATCCTAAGAATTTGACCTTGGCTACAAGGGTCATTCTGGAGTCTCCAAAAGGCCCTTTTAGAAAACGCCTGGATGTACTCTTATAAAAACATATGACAAATATGAATATATTGTGGTATTATGTTTGAATTTTGATTTGAATTAGGTAAGGCTTCAAGCTGTGGTCCAATGTTGTCTTCCAGCTAATATCTACCACCTCTAGGCCTCTTCAGGCCTCTGTTTTCCAAACAAAATCTAGGCGGACTTAGAAACTTTCACTTTCCTTGTGTTCAAGCTTCTATTACTCAACACCAGTTGGACTGACAGGGGTACTGACAACAGGGGAAATAACTTCAGAGTGTCAGCTTTCAAAAGAGACCATATACACGCATTTACTCCAAATGGTTCGAGAACAGCTTTCAATTTGCTATGGGTATGCTGTTTAGGCGTTTTCAGGCATATTTAACAGGATTTTGAAAAGCAAACAAACATTGTGTTGCTGCTTTAGTAAAATGTAGCCTGTTTCATAATGAACTAACCCCCCCCCCCCTAAAAATGGTATTAGTCGTTTTTTGTTTAGCGATGTCAATTATTGATCTAAGCAGGGGCGCCATATAGGGGGGGAAAGCTAGGACGATTCTGAAAATACTCCCCCCAAAAATTAAAACAAATAGAAATGATAAAAAATATAAATACATATTATTTTTTTCATGGGGCCCAAAATTCCTGGCGGCGCCCCTGGATCTAAGGTTAAGCTAATAATGTCAGAGTAGGCTACATTTCGTTGCTATGCCAGGACTTGTTCAGAAAAAAGGAGAGAGCTAGCAAGGGCATTCAACCCTTAGATAAAAGTAATAAATATGTTTTTCCAGTCAACTCCGAAAGAAGCTCCCAGCCAGGCTGCAGAGACGAGCAGCAGTAACCACGATGCTAGCCAAAAGGAAGCTAGTTAGAGCAAAGCTGACACTGAGAAAGCGCATGTTCTCCATTGCTCTGAGGACATTCTGCACTTTACCTGTAACTTGGCAGGAGGAAAAAACGTCCTTTGTAATGGAAATGTTGGTCATATGCATAGATGAATGTGTATGAAATCTATAATCTTCTATGTTCATTGGTAAGAGACAGGAAGGGAAAATAATTA
The DNA here is from genome assembly GCF_021917145.1 of Hypomesus transpacificus. Taxonomy (NCBI): domain Eukaryota; kingdom Metazoa; phylum Chordata; class Actinopteri; order Osmeriformes; family Osmeridae; genus Hypomesus; species Hypomesus transpacificus. Next base: position 398,640 of record NW_025813722.1, on the reverse strand, counting down.
AGTTAAGTTCAAAGGAATGTGAGGTGCTGATGGCTCTGTGGGCAGCTTGCCCTGGGGGATGGGTGAAGCATTTTATATGGCCTTCTGTCCTCTGGTTACTGTAAGGGGTCAATGAGACAGTTGCTCTGAACTTTGGCTAGAAGGACTGTGTCCTGTTTCATTGTTTGTGTTAATTAAAAGTATTGTTCTTGTGACCTGGGGGAAGGTAGATAAATGGATCAAGCTGCTCTGACCCTTCCTGCTTCATAGGTGATGTTAATTAAATTCTTGTTTGAAGATGGTCACACAAAGGACAGTTGACCATTTGGCTGGTCAACTCCTGCTGCTTTATTATCTATTGGTTTGGGGAGATATGCCCCATCAAAGAACAGTGAAACAATTGCTAGAGAGATGTATTGTTTCAAACTGTCACCAAGTTGAGTTGGCCAATCACAGAGTTTGTTTCATTGATTGATTGACCTTTTAGAATGCCATTTGATCTGAAGTGTATATGAGGTTGTGATCTTTGGATGTTCGGGATCACTCTTGCGAACGATTTGTGGCTAGCACACCCTTCGCCGAGACGGATCACAAAGTACTTTGTTTAAATCATATGTAATTGTATAGTCTAATAAACTGTATTAAAACCATATCCCTTGACTATTCAGATCTACACAGTGCCACTCGAATTCTTCCTTAACACCTTCAGTAAACTCAAAATCATAAAAACGACTTGCGCTCCACAATGAGCCAGTAGAGGCTCAATTACAATAGTTTCCATTGAGTGTGAAATGGCTAAACAAATTGACTTCAAATACATTATAAAAGACTTTGCATCCAGAAAGACGGCTGTATAATAGGCAAAGATGAAGGCAGGTAAATTGCATTTTGTACTAGAAAATGTGGTGTGAGTGTGTGTGTGTGTGGCCCGGCGCCACACAAGTTGTTAAGGCCTCCTAGTTATAGTTATTACTTTATGTTTAAGTTTTATGTATAAAGATGTATTTGTTTAGCTATAATGTAGCTGCCATCAGTGAGTAAGTCTCTCTAAGTTTACATATGTTTTATGTAGAAGAGAGAGAGCACACACGCGCATGCGTTAAAAAGTAAAGAGATATTAGGGGGGGGCCCATTCATTGGACCTTTTCAGGGGCCCAGCTATTTCAATGGGCGGCCCTGCCTGCCACCTCACTGCTGCCTGCCACCTCACTGCTGCCTGCCACCTCACTGCTGCTTGCCACCTCACTGCTGCCTACCACCTGCCACCTCACTGCTGCCTGGCTTCGCTGGACTTGCAGAACATTTGCGCACGCCTGACTCTCCCTTATCCTCTGTCACAGAATATGATTTAAGTGTCAACGGTGAATGGGACTTTTACTTTGACGCCCATACAGATCGGGAAGCAAAGGAAGTTTGGAACGTACACAAACCGGGCATCGTTCACATAGCAACTGTCAAATAGCAAACTGTGAAGTTTAATGTATTTTTGATCTGTCGTGTGAATCTTGTAGAAAACAATGACTGTACGTTTTACACCATCATAATATGTATATAGCTGAAATACAATGAGTTATTGTAACTTTGATTATGTTTATATAGTCAAACGCAATCGCTGCAACTGCACGATACTACTGTCGCATACGTTAGCATGTTGGTAATAATGTCAGTTATGTAATATATTTTATAATTAAGCACTTTTTCTACTTTCTCTTTTTTGTAGTTTCACTCTATGTCAATGTTGTCAGCTTGATAGGAAATCAATAAAGGAGCAAGAAGGCAAATTTTCCTGGCTTTTGGAAAGGAGGCTCGCTGTTACAGTAACGCTAGTGTAACGGTGCGTTCACACTGCAGACTTTTTTACCGCTCAGCACCGCCGGCCTTCCCACAGTGCACCACGCTCGGGGGCGTGTCAGACAGATTCATTCAGAGCTGTAGTTCACTTAAATCACTGTTGTAGTTCGTATAATGTCATGGCAAATGTGCGGACAAAATACAACTTTTACACACATTAAGCAAAAATCCGATACGCATTCTAGATCTGACATGATCCTATCTACAGCACACAACAGGTTATCTTTTTCTACACTTTTTTTAGGCCGAGTGAAAGATTAAATGCCACCTGCACTCTATGGAACGGGTCTTGTTCCGGCTGGAAAAAAAGATGCATCAGACATAAACGTTGACATGTGTAACCTTTTATTATATTACTCGAAATCTCTGCAAATCAATCACTAGATTATGACTTGCCACTACACATTCACTGTATGGATAGCGAGTGGCTGCCAGACAGCATTTCAGCGTTGAATGTCAATCGTGTGCCAGATGAGCTAGCTAGACTATGCAGCTAGCACAGAAGAAAGTTACGTAATGTGAAGAAACTGAATTAAACTACAAAATACAACACACCAGGGACGCCGACAACCTCAGCAACCCTGCGCCAGGCATCATTTTTTTTGTTTATGTCTCTGTAATCGAACATAGACGTATCATACAATACTGGGTATGAAGACACACATACGATGAGTTGCTCTTCCATCTTGAAATTGTCAAACCTAGAAATGTTTACCATGATCAACAGTTGCTACGTTACGAGAAACAAGAAACCAACCCGATTGGCCATCGCTGGCGTTTTCACGCTCGTCATTTACATAAAGTTCAGAAAAATCCAACTTTCACCGCCCCGCTCGCCTTGCCACAATACCCTACGCGAGCGTCGACGCCCCGCTCGCCTTCCCACAATGCCCTACGCGGGCGTCAACGCCTGGTTACATTGAAAATGAATTGGAAGCCGACGCCCCGCTCTGCCCGCCCCGCTGCAGTGTGAACGCACCGTAAGGGCCCCATTATCGTCCACGCTAAATCTCCAACGTTCGGGGCCCCATTATCGTCCACAACCGTTTCTTCCGTTAATTTCTTAAAGAACATATGCAGCAGCAACGAACTAAAGTAACACATCGATATATACACATCTTATATTGCTGCACGCCAAATTACAGCTTCTTACTTTAAGATTTGAGTATGTAAATATGCTCTCAAATCGTATGTGTAGCATCTGCCTTCCGCAGCGTCAAACTGACATTTCTCTATTGAAAGGGGTTGAGTGGACGATAATGGGACCCCCTGGCTAACTGATAAAATCAGGAAAGTAAACATTTTTTGGTATATCCATTTGATTGGATTTCAAAACCGGAATGTTATAATATACGAGTGTATCTATATATTAAAGTACAATGCTGTGACATAACGTTTTTAATTATTACAACATTTTGGTAACATTTCTAACGAGCGTCGAGAGCTAGTTGGAAGATAATGGAACCCAATACGCTAAGAAGCACAACACAGACAGAGCATCACAGCTGTCAAAGTATACTGTTAGCTACGTGGTACAGTAATGATATAGCAGACAGTCAGACCTGCAAACTTGTCGCTTTTCGGCGACAGTCGTCGTTTTCTTGGTCAATTGGATCATTTACGTGAATCGTGTAGATTAGAACTGGAGAGTTGTTTTTTGGGTGGGTGGGGGGGGGGGGGGGGGTAGGCTGCCCTTCTTCTACATGCCATGCAGGCTTAAATTGCGAAACATTATTGGATAATTCTTATAATTGACATTTCTCTGGGCCTATCGGAATCTTAGCACTTTTCCTCTTGGCCAATCGGAATCTTAGCACCTGCGTCAGAATCTTTAAGCACACAGGGTTAACTGTTACTTGCACTGGCCAGCTTGCCTACCGAAGTTGAATTAGCAAATGTCGTTAGCGATGCTAGCTAACGTTAGTTTGCTAGCTGTATATAACATTTCACTGGGTCTTGCAGCTGTGTGTTTAGCAAGTTGCAGTATTTCCAAGCCCTGATAGTGTAACTGAGTTGACTCAGTAGATACGACGTGCATACATGTGCTAGGCTGGATAGAACTAGCACTGTATGGGATAGACTGTTGCACAGTACTTGTAGTTTAAGTACTATCTATCATGCCGTGGTGTACTGGCAGCATCATACATTTAAGCAATTCAAGACTTGCATGTACAGTAAGTAATGTCACATTAAATAATGTATTTAAACTCAAGCTTGTGTGGTGCGTCGCTGTCTTCAATGCCACAGGCTAAACTAGGTTATGTCAAAAGAAAAGTTTTTAATTTCCGGCACATTCAGTGAAGTTTGGCTAGCAACATCAGCTAGGCTAGCTGGCTCGTAGCTTCTTCATGCAGCTTTTCCATGCAGGGCTCTAGACTGAGACAAAATGGTCGGCTTTTTTTACTGACAATGATCGCTTTCAGCAAATCTCTTTTGAATTAGCAATTTCCCCCTAAATAAATATCAAGCTTATTTACGTGTTTGGGGGTATATTTTCAGTTAGCAGATGGTACTGTTTGAATCGCGATTCCATCTGAAAAATACTGCTGGTGACAACGTTGTTAGAATAGCTCGTTTCAAAGGGGGTTCGGCTTGTTTCATAACAAACGGACCCATCTTCAACAGACGCACGCCCTACAACTTGCCCCAGAAATTGTACCATCTCTAGTTCCTCTTTCAAGTAATAAGCCCCTGTGTTCAAATGTTGAGCATTAAATTAGCTGCATGGTCTGTAGAGATCTTGGGACGAAGCTGCAATAGCGTACATAACAGAGTGTTTCATTCTGTAGAAATCTTGTAAATGTTTTATGTATTTAATGAAAAATTCACGTAGCCTAATTATTTATTGTTTGTTTATTTACTGTATTATAGTCTACTTATCAAGCATTCACTAGGACTTCTTATCACTCTAGTATCACTCTTTAACCCACCTGTATCTGTTTCCGCTTCATGATGACTGCCGACCAGGGTTGCCAGGTCTGTGTGACAAAACCAGCCCAATGACCAATCAAAACCATCCCAAAACCAGCCCAATGGTCAATAAAACCAGCCCAAAAACCAGCCCAATATCAGAACTCAAAATATGTCCCTGCCAAACCATATACACTGCTTTTAAAGTCCAACAGCATTGTTATCATTGGCAAATGTATTGTAATATCTACAAAGTAACACCAATTTTTTAGTATGCCAGCATTAAAAGCGGTTTTCAGGAGGTTTTCTCAGGAAACTGAGAGCATTAGGCACGTGTGTACTAGGGATGGGCATAATTAATCGACGATCGATTATCGATCATTAAGAATTTAGTCGATAACATTATTTGTTCATCGATAAAACTAATGCGTGTTCTGTTGCGTAGTGTGAGTCTTGAAGGATTGCAATGGATTTCGCTATGTGGCAGCAATTAGCTAAACATTTTACCAAATGAAGCCAATGTTTGGAAAAAAACGCCACAGGCCTACTCAATTACCGGCGAGTTTCCATGTAGCTATTTCAAAAGTAAATATGAAGAGGTCACGGCGAAGTGTAGCGTGAGACCATATTGACAAAAAAAATCCTTTGTTCACTGCCAACACTGCAAAGCTGAGTATAAATACAACTCCTCCACGACTCAAATGATGTACCACTTGAAGAACGTACATCCGACCCTGGTTAGTGGCGGTGCATCCTGCTCTTGGTGCTAGCACGGAGGAGCTGCGATGCACAACGAGCAGAGAAAATTACCCAACGGATCTGTAAGTCCATCGAGATGGATATGCTACCCTTAAGTATTGTTGAGGGCGAAGGTTTTTATGAAGCTTTGTTAATTAGCCGGAAAAAAACGAGGGTCAGTTGTGTTTGAACACAGGCTTCTAGCTGTCGGCTCCGCTTCTAGGAGTTACAGAAATAGTTGTTTTTCTTGTAATACCTAGTAAGGGGTCCCATTATCGTCCACCTAGTTCTCGACGCTCGTTAGCAATGTTACCAAAATGTCGTTATACTACAAACTCGTTGCTGCTGCATATTTTCTTTAAGAAATTAACGGAAGAAACGGTTGTGGACGATAATAGGGCCCCGAACGTTGGAGATTTAGAGTGGACGATAATAGGGCCCTTTACACTACAGATCTCAATGCGGAAACACGCTGTGTTTTTTCTATTTTCACTGCATTTTAATATAGCCTATAAATTGTGAATTTTAATATAAAAAGGTTAATGATTAATCGAAAATCGATCGTTAATTCTCCCGACGATCGATTAAGACAATTTAGTCGAATGCCCATCCCTAGTGTGTACACGCAAAGTGCGTGTGTGTATGTGGGAGTGTCCCATGTCCATGTGTGTACATGCTAATCTGGAGTCAGTTTGGTAGGATTTGGGTATAAATACATTATTCCATTTAAAATATGGATTTTTATATAAAGATATTAATGTAATTTGCATGCAAAATACGCCTACCCAAACCAGCGGACAAAAAATTCAACCCGCGGCAATACTTCAAAAGTAGCCCAATTCCGCGGGAAAACCGCGAACCTGGCAACACTGCTGTCGACCGACAAGGTTTTGTATTTTGCCAGCAGCACAGATCATGAGAGGGGCCCCTTGAGGGGGATCCCGATAACAGTGTCATTGCACTTTACTGCATTGACTATCAAAGGGGCGCTCACACATTTTGTCGTTGCATTTTATTCTTAACCAGTCGTTGTCTTGGGGCCCCAAACTAGCTCGGCGCCCCAAGCAATTGCTTGTTTTGCTTGCCTTGTCGCAACGGGCCTGTGCGTGTGTCGTAATTTCTTCCCGGTACGGCGTACCGGCCAGTACCGGCTTACTTTCACCCCTGCCTAGCTAACAAAGAAAGCAAAATGTGGGTAAGAACAGGGCACAAGCACAAAAATGTGGCCAATCGCTGATTTACCTGGCGCTGACTGAGCACAGGTCTTGATAATCTACAGTTGCCTGCCCTGCATTAGCCCGTTTTTCACATGGTTGCACACATACATGAAGGTTATTTATAGAGTTTATTTCTGTTATTTTAAAGCTGATTGTAAAATGTATAATGAATGTTATTACAGTAATTAGCCTTATATATTGACATCATGGTATGTTAGGGTGTGAGTATACATAATTGACACGTTAATCTGGAGCAAAGACAAAGATTAATACATTATCTCTGATAACCATAATATTGTTATGATTAGGCAACATGTCAGCTAACACAACAACAATGGCATCAACAATAACAGTAGACTAATAATAGTCACGTCAATAACATCACCAGGACTGCATTCTTCCATCTCAAAAACATTGCACGCCTCCCTCCATCACTCTCCTCCACTGCCGAGATTCTGATCCACTCGTTTATCACTTCCAGACACGATTACTGCAATAGCATCCTTTACGGCTCACCATTCTAAAATCCTCAATAAACTCCAGTACATCCAGAACTCCGCCGCACGTCTACTCACTCACACCCGCTCCCATGACCACATCACCCCCGTCCTCCAGAACCTCCACTGGCTCTCCGCCCCACAACGCATATAAATAAAATGTATTATTATTATAATTAATAAAGCAATACTCATCATCATTTAGCTTACTTGAGCCAGAACAACAACAGAGACAGATATTCAAGTTTAGAGTTTATTTAAGCAGACACAATACGTACGCAATCATACTCAAAACACGAAACCCAAAGAACAATGTATGTGGTAAGTTCCATGTAGAATCGGCCTACATTTCTATGAGTAAATACTATGTAGTCAGTTACGATAGCATAGTTTTTCGTCAAGTTTGCATGATTGATCAGACTTGTACCCCATTCTGACAGTTTTCTGATTCTACTGCAGTGCCTTAGCTTACACGCTTCCAACTGGTTGTCACAAAGTATGACGTGTACTGCTGGTTGAAAGCATGCACGAGCCTCGGACCCAGGAGCATAGTGAGCCACTCTACTGAACAAGACCGAACAAGATAGTTCAATGATGGCGCTGTCAATTTCTTGCTTTTGCTTGCCTCACTGCACCACTGAGCACTTTCCATAGACATGAATTTGGCACCCAACTTTAAAGAGCTACTTTGCTTGGACTAGTTTTATAGGTCTACGGGAGAGATGTGTTACGACTGGAGTTATTACTTTGGAACACCAGAGGGCAGCAACGACTAGAATTCTTACCTGTAAGCTAAACTTCTACACAGCAGGTTCCTTAGTAGAAGGCACACACACCAAGCTGGATGTACATGGTTGACTGAGTTTGCTAGTTGGTCTATAATTAATTATCTTTGATTTATCCAAGTTTCGTTATATTATAAGTAGGGCTGTCAAGCAATTAAAATATTTAATCGCGATTAATCGCATTATTTCATATGATTAATAGCGATTATAATTATTACATCTATGGAATGCGATTATAATTATTACATCCATCTGAAATGTAATTTCCAACTAAAAGGTCCATCATTCAGCTACCGTCGGCGGCAGAATAAAGTGCATTGAAGCGATAATAGTATAGACACTCCACGGACCGAGGCACCAATTACCTATAGGCACCTGGAAAACCCTGGAAGATAGCCCTTCACCACTGCATGGTGCCATTCATGCTGTTGAAGTTTTCTGATTGGCATTTTGGCTTTCCTAAGTATGCCTGTCAAATTACTAAATGTGAGAAATACAGGTGTTGCGTGAGAGCGTGAGAAATGGCTGAAATGCGTGAGTCTCACGGCGAATGCGACTTGAGAGCCCTGGCAATAACTGTGCAGAGTAACAGTGCGTGTCCACTGCAGCAACGCGAATCGCTTGCCATCGCTCGCCTTCCCACAGTTTACCACGCTCGGGGGCGTTTCAAACAGATTAATGTAGAATGTAGTTCTCTAAAGTCACTGTTGTAGTTGTCAGGGCCAAGTGTGCAGACTTGGGTTTACGTAGTTGCAACATCGATCAAAATACAACTTGTATACAAAATTCAAAACTGTTTAATAGACATACACGTTGACATGTGTAAAAAACGTTTTACTATATTCCTCAGTCTCTGCTAATCTGTCGATACGATAGGGAGTTCCAGCCGGGCTAGCTAGCTAGTTCCCACAGAACAAAGTCACGTAATGCGACTAAACTGAACTTGAAAGTACCAGCACCAACAATTTCGGCAACCTTGCGCCATGCATCGTTTTTTTTGCATTAACATATCTGTACGAATACAGCTATGTATCGTACAGGACTGGGTAAGCAGCCACACAAACGAATAGTTTCTCCTCCACCTTGAAACCTAGAAAGCTAGAAATGTTAACCATGGTTGCTACGTTACGAGAAACAAGAAAACACTCCGATTGGCCATCGCTAGCGAAAATCGCTCCTCATTTGCATAAAGTTGAGAAAATCTCAACTCTGGTGCGTCACGTCGCTACCCACAATGCACCACGCAAGCGATTCGCCTTGCTCCATAGAAAATTAATGGAAAACATGTTGTCGCTCGCATCGCGTCGCTGCAGTGGATACGCACTGTAAGACACACAAATTAAGTGCTGTGCATTAAGGAGGTAGGCTAAAAAGCATATATAATAAAACAGTGGCATACTATTAGTCATTTATCCAACATACAATGATGATATTTGCTTATTTCTCTAGTCTCATTGTTTGGTATGCTTGTCTCTGACAAGGCACAACCTACATTCTCTTTTATATATATAATTTTATTATGATTGGGTCTGTTTGCCATTGGCAAGAGCACAACCTATTTTCTGTCTTATATATATTTATTGGGTGTGCTTGCGTCAGTAAGGTACACACTGTTTATTTATTATTATTTTCCCACCTTAACTAGTCCCTCAGTTTTTGCACTACATAGACAATGTTTGAAAAACGATTCCAGCTGAGATACTGCCAGTGACAACGTTGTTAGAAATAGGTTAGGACCATTTTTACACAGGATTGCCCAATATCACCATTTTGTTCACTATTCTAAGGGAAATGACAAGAGAAACCCGTTTCATTCTACGCTTCAATCTTTGTATTTTGAAGTGTTAAATGACCAGCAATAAATGTATGCTTTTTAATCTATGCGAACGTTATAAATAACAAGTATGTGTAGCCGGTGTGAAGCGGTGAAACCCACTCAAGTATGTAACAGGCCACCCGCGTCAACAAAGAGCTAGCTTTTCATTGGCGTAGCTGGTAGTGATCGCGATTGGGAAGTCAGAGATGGCGATTCGATTCACGCTGAGGGATGAACACAGTCTGGGAAAGCCTGACAGAGTTTGCAAGACCATGTCTCTTGCATACAATGGTGACATCCGACACAATGCATGAGGAGTACTAACAACCTCTACATATTTACATTTAGTCATTTAGCAGACGCTCTTATCCAGAGCGACTTACAGTAAGTACAGGGACATTCCCCCCGAGGCAAGTAGGGTGAAGTGCCTTGCCCAAGGACACAACGTCATTTGGCGGGGCGGGGAATCGATCCGGCAACCTTCCGATTACTAGCCCGACTCCCTCACCGCTCAGCCATCTGACTCCCTGACATATACATAGGCCTACTTATTTATAAAATATAACGAAATATCATTTTTTTCAGAAATTTCAGTAAAAAACATACCAATCGCAAGCACACCTCACAATTTTCCCAGAAATGTTACCCTCTTTAGTTATGTATTATTTTCCCACCCTAACTCGCCCCTCAATTTCTGCACTACATACACAATGTCAGTATTGAATGTGGCTCTCACACTCACTACTGAAACACATACATACATACTCTGTAAACCTATGCAAGCTCATATATAAAACATACATACTCGTCTGAAAAACATACACATACGAAAAACACACACGTATACATATATACTTCTGTGTCATATACACATACATATGAAATGCTTACATGCATACAAGTTAAACCTTTTATACGTATCTATCTGAAACACTCATGCATGCACATATGAAAAGGTTGTATATATTGTTGAACACTTGTACATTCATAACTGAATCTCTTGCATGTGATTACAAAGATATAAAAAGTTCAGATAAATGTGCAAGTGTTTCACATATATATGTATAAATGTTTCAAATGTGTATGTATGGAAAAACTCAAAACCTCTGCAGAGTTGGTGTTATTGTAAAGATACTTGCATCATCCCGTCATGAAATCTATTTCCCAGGAGATCCCTCCTCTTTCTCTGACTCTACCCCCCTCTCATCTCTCTCTTTGTCCTCTATTGCGGCACATTGCGCTCTTTCATTCCTTCTGCTAAATCCAGCCAGTCAGATTGTATCTTCTTACAGAGAGAGATGTGTGGAGCTACACCCATCCCAGTGCTCTCTTGCTCATATTCAATGTCCTACATACAGTAGACACAAAAACAAAGTCAAGCAGATCTAACCTAGACTCACTCATACACATACACTATCTTATCAGAATCAGAAAGGGATTTATTCGCCATGAAAGTTTGCACAGACAAGGAATTTGCTTTGGCAGGAAGGTGCATACAATAAACATAGAATAAACACAATAAACATTTTGAACTCAATGCGTATGTGAGTGTTTAAGTCTGGTCCTGTTTAGATGCAAAGTAACATGGGACCCTGTATTTCTTTTCTCCACTCTTGTTTCAAACCCCTCCCTTCTTCCTTTCCTCACCACACTAAAAACTGCAGTATGATAGCCTGCAAAACATATTTAGTCTCTCATTTTAGGCATTAAGAATCTCGAGAATGTTTCAGTATTGCAGTCATATTTACTTTTTGCCTTTCCCTCTCACGTCCATCTTTATCTCGATTGCAGTACTCCTCCTTTATCTCAACCTCTATCCGTGTCGCACTGCTACTGGTCTGTACTGAATGAACACGACACTCCATCTCCATATCTGTCTAGCAATGTCTTATTTTTCCTCTTCTCAGCAATTTGTAGATGCCTCATTTTCCCCTTTACCTCTTATCACCTTTTCTTTATACTGCGGTGTAGCGTCTAGTATTCCTTTACCCATTATTCAATCTCACTACTCTTTCTTTTTTAAAATTTCATCCCCCGCTCTGCAGTCACTTCAGCCCCCATTTTTTTAATTTTCCTTCAGCCGCAGTGGTAGAATCTTTCAATAATTTATATGGATTTAATATTCAAATGAGATACATTTTTTATTAACACGGGAGTCACATCCCGCTCCCCACCCAAGCTTCTCTAGTTGCTCTCCCCCTGTCAGCCATTGCCATGGCAAATACTACAGAAAGAATAGGAAAAAAATCACACGTATCACAAAAAAAAATCACACGTATCACACAAGACAATATAGTGTATCCCCATAAACATTTAATCTCAAGCAGCAAAGACCGTCATAGTGCACAGTGCCCATGATGCAGTCGGTGATTAAAATGTCAGTGAAACACACAAATACAGATTACTTGAACTAGATAGTACACAGTGCCTGTGATAAAATTGGTGGCATACACACGTGTTATGTATGTTCATAATAAGAATACGCTTGAGACACGTTCGACATGCAAGCCAGCTGCTACGTTTACTGAACATGAATTCAAACAACAACAGGCATGCACAATCACATAGCTAGGCCTTACTAATCCTAAATCCTAACAGAACTCCAATGCGCCATTATGTGGCTACTCCAAAAACTACAATTCCCTCCTCCTAGTTAGTTATACAAGTGACAAAGTTTCCTGTCACCTTTTAGCCTGTTGCATTTGCCTGTCTTGGACAGTGCGTTTGCTGTTTGGCTGAAGAAGATCCAATCGCGAACGAAGCCGTCGTCCCAGGAACAGCATAGCCGGTGTCTGGTTGGTGGTGGCATGTGTGGCATTTCGGTAAGCAAACAAGAGGTTACACAGCTTTTGGTGTAGGTTGACATGGTCATCATCCATGGCTTTGAGGCCTTGTTTCAAGGTCTGAACAAACCTTTCTTTCTGGCCATTGGTAGCTGGATGCCAGGGAGCTGAAGTAATGTGCCGGATCCCATTGTTCCTCAGAAATATTTCGAAGTCCTCACTCTTGAATTGGGGCCCGTTATCGCTGACTAATTGCTCTGGAACTCCCGTTCTGGCAAAGAGCTCTCGAGGCACTGTTATGGTTTGGTTTGTTGTGGTGGAGTTCATGGTGAAAACCTCAAGCCATTTGGAACATGCATCCACTACTACTAGAAAGTTTGTGCCCATGATAGGTCCTGCAAAATCCACATGAATGCGTTGCCATGGGGATGCAGGCCATTCCCACAGGTGAAGTGGGCTAAGTGCTGGTTCATTTTGTACCTCCTGGCAGCCAAAACATTTCATGGCTACGCTTTCCACATCCAGGGGGGTATTCCAGGTAGCGGGTTTAACAAACTCTGAGATTAACCCTAAACTCTGAGTTGAGTTACTTTAACATGGGAAACTCTGAAAATTCGGTTCCAGAAAAGCTGATATGAATTTGTTAACTCAACTCGGAGTACGTCAACTCAGAGTTAAGCGCGGGCATGAGAACTATTGAAAGCCAACATCAATGGAGCTCCGATTCTAGGATCCACCATGGCACACGGCGAAAAAAACGTTGCATACTCCACCAAACTTCAGATACAAGTTTTATTTCGTGTTTATGGTCAAGCACATATTCCAGGAAAAAAGCAACACGGCTGTAGCAGCGTATACAAGTGGCGTGGGAGACAATTGCTGCCGAGTCAATGCATACATTTGAAGGCAATAGCCAGTCCATAAATTGAACATTTAACCCCACTGTTTGTTAATATTACAGGAGAAAAAGTGTTCAATGTTTTATTAAATGTAAAAACATACTACGAACAGGTAACGCATATTTTGCTTAGGATACCCTACTCTTGTGATTGTAGCCTCGACGTCACCTTAGTTTTAATCATATTCGACATGATACTAAGTAAATATCAATTGGTGCCTATTTCAATTGTAGTAGCAGTTTCCCCCAACAGAATGTTTTTCATCAAAAGATGATGATGATAATAATTAAGATGACGAAGAGACATTGACTGCTGCCGCAGAAATGGATGCAGAGAATTATGTATGTAGCTACTGGTAGTTCTCTCAACATCTACTTTTATTTACAGGCTTGTACGGAATTGTCAGTTACACTGACATTGTGAGAATAATTAATATTAAAAAAACGATTTGCACATTCTGATCCTGTTGAACAGAGCATGGATGCTGTATACAGTGAGATGTTCATTTAATGGCAAGTGAATTTTGCATGTGGAACTGTGAAATGTAGCTAATCTCATGTATACCCAGTTACAAGTAAATGAGTTGTACAAATTGCACCTCGTGAAGAAAGTGCCAAAAACTGACCAAGAGATGGTGTAGGCCTACTTAAAGTAGAAGAATAAAGGCTAATCTCCAAAAAGACTTACTGGAACACCAGTTACGGGAGGATGCATGGTCACAGGTGATGTTAATTGTAGGAACAATAACCTACGTTAATATTAATTGTTGAATTTGCTGAATTTCTATTTTGACCAAGAGATGTTGTACATAGGGCAGAAGAATAAAGGCTGATCTTGTAAGGCTATCCACCTGCCCCCACCTCTCATATGGTAAAATATGGAGTTACTGGATGGAGTCTCAACTTGATGGCTCTCACATCTTTGTAACTTACTGTAGCATTGCTAGACATGTTGATAAGTAAGGGTCAAGATTCTGGTGTAATTGTAGTTGTCCGTCATCTGCCGCTTGTCCGGGGATCGGGTCGCGGGGGCAGCGACCTAAGCAGGGAGGCCCAGACTTCCCTCCCCCCGGCCACTTCCACCAGCTCTTCCTGGGGGACCCCGAGGCGTTCCCAGGCCAGCCGAGAGACAGTCCCTCCAGCGTGTCCTTGGTCTTCCCCGGGGCCTCTTCCCAGTGGGACGTGCCCGGAACACCTCACCAGGGAGGCGTCCAGGAGGCATCCTAATCAGATGCCCGAGCCACCTCAGCTGGCTCCTCTCGACGCGGAGGAGCAGCGGTTCTACTCTGAGCCCCTCCCGGATGACCGAGCTTCTCACCCTATCTCTAAGGGAGAGCCCGGACACCCTGCGGAGAAAGCTCATTTCGGCCGCTTGTATTCGCGATCTCGTTCTTTCGGTCACTACCCATAGTTCGTGACCATAGGTGAGGGTAGGAACGTAGATCGACTGGTAAATAGAGAGCTTCGCCTTTCGACTCAGCTCCTTCTTCACCACGACGGACCGATGCAGAGCCCACATCACTGCGGACGCCGCACCGATCCGCCTGTCGACCTCGCGCTCCCTCACTTGTGAACAAGACCCCGAGATACTTGAACTCCTCCGCTTGGTTCAGGATCTCCTCCCCGACCCGGAGATGGCACTCCACCCTTTTCCGGTCGATTACCATGGCCTCAGATTTGGAGGTGCTGATGCGCATCCCAGCCGCTTCACATTCGGTTGCGAACCGCTCCAGTGAGAGCTAAAGATCACGGCCCGATGAAGCCAACAGGACCACATCATACGCTAAAAGCAGCGACCCGATTCTGAGGTCACCAAACCGGACCCCCTCAACACCCTGGCTGCGCCTAGAAATTCTGTCCATATAGGTAATGAACAGAATCGGTGACATAGGGCAGCCCTGGCGGAGTCCAACCCTCACCGGAAACAAGTTCGACTTACTACCGGCAATGCGGACCAAACTCTGGCACCGGTCGTACAGGGACCGGACAGCCCCGATCAGGAAATCCGGTACCCCGTACTCTCGGAGCACCCCCACACATGAGCCCCCGAGGGACACGGTCGAACGCCTTTTCCAAATCCACAAAACGTGTAGACTGGTTGGGCGAACTCCCATGTACCCTCCAGGACTCCGCGGAGGGTATTAAGCTGGTCCACTGTTCCACGCCAGGACGAAAACCACATTGCTCCTCCTGAATCCGAGGTTCGACAATCCGACGGACCCTCCTTTCCAGGACCCCTGAATAGACTTTCCCAGGGAGGCTTAGGAGTGTGATCCCCCTAAAGTTGGAGCACACCCTCCAGTCCCCCTTTTTAAAGAGGGGAACCACCACCCCGGTCTGCCAGTCCAGAGGCACTGTCCCCGATGTCCACGCGATGTTGCAGAGTCGTGTCAACCAAGACAGCCCTACAACATCCAGAGCCTTAAGGAACTCCGGGCGGACCTCATCCACCCCAGGGGCCCTGCCACCGCGGAGCTTTTCAACCACCTTGGCGACCTCAGCCCCAGAGATAGAAGGGCCCCCCCCGATGTCCCCAGACTCTGCCTCCACGTCGGAAAGCGTGTTGGTGGAATTAAGGAGGTCTTCGAAGTATTCCTTCCACCGATCCAGGACGTCCCCTGTCGAGGTCAGCAGCGCACCATCCCCACCGTATACAGTGTTGACAGAGCACTGCTTCCCCCTCTTGAGCCGCCGGATGGTGGTCCAGAACCTTTTTGAAGCCGTTCGGAAGTCATTCTCCATGGCCTCGCCGAACTCCTCCCATGCCCGGGTTTTTGCCTCCGCGACCGCTAAAACCGCGTTCCGCTTGGCCTGCCGGTACACATCAGCTGCCTCTGGAGTCCTACCAGCTAATAAAGTCCGATAGGCCTCCTTCTTCAGCTTGACGGCATCCCTCACCTCCGGAGTCCACCACCGGGTCCGAGGGTTACTGCCGCGACATGCACCGACCGCCTTGCGGCCGCAGCTCCGGTCAGCCGCTTCAACAATTGAGGCCCGGAACATGGCCCATTCGGACTCAATGTCCCCGGCCCCCCCCGAGACATGATCAAAGCTCTCCCGGATGTGGGAGTTGAAGCTCCTTCTGACAGAGGGTTCCGCCAGCCGATCCCAGCAGACCCTCACATTACGTTTGGGCCTGCCAGGCCTGACCGGCGTCCTCCCCACCACCACCATCGAAGCCAACTCACCACCAGGTGGTGATCAGTTGACAGCTCCGCCCCTCTCCTCACCCGAGTGTCCAAGACATGCGGCCCCAAGTCCGATGACACGACTACAAAGTCGATCATCGAACTGAGACCTCGGGTGTCCTGGTGCCAGGTGCACATATGGACACCCTTATGCTTGAACATGGTGTTCGTTATGGACAAGCCGTGTCTAGCACAGTAGTCCAACAACAAAACACCACTCGGGTTCAGATCGGGGGGGCCATTCCTCCCAATCACGCCCCTCCAGGTCTCACTGTCATTGCCCACATGAGCATTGAAGTCCCCCAGGAGGACGAGGGAATCCCCGGGAGGAGCGCTTTCCAGCACCCCCCCCAGAGACTCCAAAAAGGGTGGGCACTCTGAGCTGCCGTTTGGTGCATAAGCACAAACGACAGTGAGGACCCGTCCCCCCACCCGAAGGCGGAGGGAGGCTTCCCTCTCGTCCACCGGGGTGAACCCCAATGTACAGGCGCCGAACCGAGGGGAAACCAGTATTCCCACCCCAGCTCGACGCCTCTCACCAAGGGCAACTCCAGAGTGGAAGAGAGTCCAGCCCCTCTCAAGGAGACTGGTTCCGGAGCCTATGCTGTGCGTCGAGGCGAGGCCGACTATATCTAGCCGGAAACTCTCTACCTCGCGCACCAGCTCAGGCTCCTTTCCCGCCAGCGAGGTGACGTTCCACGTCCCTAAAGCTAGCTTCTGTAGCCGAGGATCGGACCGCCAAGGCCCCCGCCTTAGGCCGCCGCCCGTCTCACACTGCACCCGACCCCCATGACCCCTCCTGCGGATGGTGAGCCCACTGGAAGAGGGTCCCACGTTGTCTCTTCCGGCTGTGCCCAACCGGGCCCGGCCACCAGGCGCTCACCATCGAGCCCCACCCCCGGGCCTGGCTCCAGGGGGGGGCCCCGGTGACCCGCTTCCGGGCAGGGGCAACTGACACTAACACTATCGATGAAGACCCAGGCCACTGAGCCTGGTAAAGGTGTAGCAAGCGTCTCCTTCGCCTGCATCTGCGGCAATGGTGTAGCTTCAGGTGAGTACGGGCTCCCCCCTACTGCTCTAGGTGTGCCTTTCCCCTCCAAATCCGCATGAACCACTGCAGGGTAGTCGTCGTCGACGTCCAACTGCTTATCCTGGAACTCACAGGTCTCAGGACTGGACGGCCGGTTGTACAGCAGATGGTCGATGTGGACTGTGCGTCGGCTCACTCCGTTCCACACCAAGTAAGTGACGGGACCGAGTCTCTTTTCCACCGTTCCTTTCGTCCACCTCTCCTTTCCTCCATGGAAGTTTCGGAACAGAACTGAGTCACCCACAGACAGATGTCTCAGCTTGGAGGCGGTTTGATCATGGTAGTCTTTCTGTTTTTGTTGTTTGGCTTTTACCACTCGAGCGAGATCTGGTTTCAGTAGGCTGAACCAGGTCCTGATCTGACGTTTGAGGAAGAGTTCAGCCGGTGGGCAACCAGTAATGCTGTGTGGTGTAATCCTGTAGGACATCAGGAAGTTTGCTAGCCTGTGCTGAAGTGTTATGGTGACATTTTGTTTCTTCTCATCGAGCACTTGTTTCAGCAGTGATGCTTTCACTGTCTGGACTGCTCGCTTTGCAGCTCCATTCGAAGCGGGATGGTAGGCTGGTACCAAGGTCTGCTTTATGCCGTTGCTTTGCAGGAAGGTCTTGTACTCCTGTGAGGTGAATTGAGGACCGTTGTCTGAAACAATCTCCTCGGGACCGTAGGAAGAAAAGATGTTCCTCAGCACCTTAATCGTTTTGCCAGCTGTGGTTGTTGCCATGGGAATAACCTCAAGCCATTTCAAATGACTATCCACCAACACCAGGAAGTGGTGTTGATCCTTCTCTGCAAAGTCAATATGTAGCCTCTGCCACACCCTAGTAGGCCACTGCCAGCAGTGTAGTGGTGCTACTGCTGGTAGTTTCCTCACACTCTGACAAGCCTCACGTTGCTGTACTGCACGTTCGATATCACTGTCTAACTGGGGCCACCACAAGTAGCTCCTGGCCAAGTTCTTCATCTTGCACCCTCCGGGGTGCCCTTGGTGTAGGTCGTGCAGTAGTCGGTCTCGGTGTGCTGGTGGGATGATTACTCGAATTCCCCACAGAATGCATCCTTGTTCCACAGACAGTTCAGTCTTTCGGTTTAAGTATGGTTTCAGTGTGTCATCCTTGACATAACTCGGCCATCCGGAACGAGTCAGCTCCAGTACCTTGCATAGGACTGGGTCCTTTAGTGTGCTCCGTGCAATCTCTGTAGCCTGCACGGGAAGCTCATCAACTAATGAGAAATAAAAGATGCTGTTCTCCTGGATCAGAAGTGGAGAAGGTCAGCTGCTTCAAGTTCCTCGGGGGGGAACAGCAATGACCTCACCTGGTCTGTTCACACGGAAAAGGTGGTCAAAGCGGCCCGTAATCGCCTCTTCTTCCTGAGGAGACTGAAGAAGTTTGGAATGGACCCAGTCATCCTCACTAACTTTTACAGATGCACTATCGAGAGCATTCTGACTGGTTGTATTACAGTGTGGTATGGGAGCTGCACAGACAGGGACTGCAAGGGCCAACGAAGTGTGGTCCGTTCTGCTGAGTTCATCATCGGCAGGAAGCTCCCAGCCCTACAGGACACCTAACACACACGTTGCCTAAGGAAAGCCGGCAGGATTCTAAGAGACTGTTCCCACCCATCCTTTAGTCTCTTTACCCCGTTGCCTTCTGGCAGGCTTTACCGCAGCATCCGGTCGCGCACACGCAGACTGGACAACAGTTTCTACCCAAGGGCCATCAGGATTCTGAATGGACACTGATATGGACATTGATTTACAGCACACTAGTCACTTATACTCTGTCATTTTCAGCTACTGGTTGCACTATCAGTAACATTGCACTACTGTACCTCACTGTACCTCGCCACCAGGCTCCTGTATGGTCATTGACTTAGTCACTGATCTGCAAATTTGCACTATTGTACTGTACTCCACTTAGGTTAGAATAGGTTGTAGGGTTGAAACAGGTTTTATGTGCATTTAGGGTTAGTATAGTGTACTATTTATTGTTATCTGTAATTTAGGAAGTTTTAGTATTAGGGTTAGTATAGTCGATTATTTATTGCTATCTGTATATTGAGGAAGTTTCACTTATTTAAGCTCAGCATAGATGTAAATTATGTTCTGTGTACTTATATATTATGTTATGCCAGGTGCTTGCGTTCTCTTGTCTTAAGAATTTCAGTGCCCAGTCTAACCTTGTGTTGTTCTGTGTACCTGACAAATAAAAGACTTGAACTTGAAAGACTTGAACTTGAAAGACTTGAACTTGAACCTTCTCTTGACATTTGTTTAGCCCGTTTGCAACAATGGTTTGTCCGCAATATGTGACGCTGGATTTGAAAAACTCACATTTGTCTCTCCTCGCTCGTAGTCCATACTCTTGTAGCCTCTTCAGGACTTGTCTCAGGTTCTCCAAGTGTTCCCTATCAGTGCTTCCTGTCACAATGATGTCATTGTGGTAGCATTGTGTGCCTGGTACCCCCTGCAACACCTGGTCCATAGCTCGTTGCCATATTGCTGGTGCAGAGGCCACTCCAAACACAAGCCTGTTGTATCGATATAGACCCTTGATGGTATTAATGGTCATAAATGTCTTTGAGTCCTCTTCCATTTCCATCTGAAGGTATGCGTCTGCCAAATCCACTTTTGAAAAACGCTGTCCCCCAGACAGGTTTGCGAAAATGTCCTCAATCCTCGGTAGTGGGTATTGCTCCACTTGAAATACTGGGTTAACGGTGACTTTAAAGTCACCACAAAGTCTCACTGTGCCATTTTTCTTAACGATAGGAACCACAGGCGTCGCCCAAGGGCTCCAGTCGACTCTGCAAAGTATACTCTGGGCTTCCAGACGGTCCAATTCCTTCTCCACAAGAGGCCGGATGGCATAGGGAACAGGGCGTGCCTTGTGGAATGTTGCTTGAACACCATCTTTGACAGTAATTTTCCCCTTGATGTGTTGTAGCGTGCCGATTCCATCCATGAACACCGGTGCTGCTTCATCCAGTATCCTGTCCAGCTCAGCCTCAGTGAGATGTGGTACTTTGCACACAACATAGAGGCTTTTTATGGCACTCCAATCAAGTCTCAGCTTCCTCAGGTACTCACGTCCCCAGAATGGTGCGCCTCCTTTCTCCAGGACATATAGGTCTAACACATCTTCCTGGTTGTTATGTTCCTCTTGAACAGACAGTACCCCAATAGGGACAACTGTTTGCCCTGTGTAGGTCTTGAGGAGGATGGAAGTCGGTTTCAATGTTAGTTGTCCGAAAAATTTGTCATAGTCTTTTTTTGATATATCTGAAACAGCTGAGCCAGTGTCCAGTTCCATTTTAATCTCTTGTCCGTTAATTTTTGGAGTGAGCCAGGTCATCTGCTTATCTCTTCCATGCAGACTATGCAGTTCTAACCTGGCTAATGCATCCTCGCTCTCACTATCTGATATTTCTGTAACATTGTGTACACGTATATTTCCACTGCGATTATCTTTAGTGTTGGTTTTTCCACTGCGACACACTCTGGATGTGACTGGTTTTTCCACACCATCTACAGAGCTAATTTCTGAATCTACACTGTAATGATGAGTGTTAGCCACCGCACCTGTAGCATTTCTCTTGATCTAACTGCCTTTGCATTGTTCCTCACGTGGCCAGCTGATTCACGCTTTCAGTTTTTATGCCATCTTGTAATTATAGCGCGTCTTTGGCAGCCGTTTCCATCGACGCCGCAATTTCCAACGCCCTTTTGAACGTGAGAGGTGCCTCCGTTAATAGTCTTTTCTGGATTCCTTCATGTCTAGTACCACAGACTAATCGATCTCGTAATGTATCGTCCAGGGCAGCCCCAAATTTACAATGTTCAGAAAGTTTTATGAGCTCAGCAACATATGCCATTATTGACTCTTCTTTTGTCTGATTTCGTTTATGGAATCTAAACCGTTCTGCAATAACATGCGGTTTGGGCGATAAATGTGCCTGCATTACCTTCACAATCTTGTCATATCTCTTGCCGGAGGCTTTATCGGGAGCTGTTAGGCTTTGGAGAAGGCTGAATATGCTTGTCCTCGCATCGCACTGAGCAGAACAGGCACATACTTGACTTCCTCTACTCCATTTGCGGCAAAGAATTGCTCAAGGCGTTCGATGTACGTGTTCCAATCCTCCGAGGAGCTTTCGAATACATCCAGTCTGCCTATGTAGTACGGCATGCTAGCTTGATTCACACACGCCAGGCTTCAAATCCTTCTGTCTTCTAAAGTCCACGTGTGTAAAATCCAACAATGTAGAGTCCCCTATGTTGTGGCCTTATTTACTCAAATTCACCATTCTTATCTCATCCTCGTTGCCACTGTTATGTATGTACATAATAAGAATACGCTTGAGACACGGTCGACATGCAAGCCAGTGGCTACGTTTACTGAACATGAATTCAAACAACAACAGGCATGCGCAATCACATTGCTAGGCCTTACTAATCCTAACAGAACTCCAATGTGCCATCATGTGGCTACTCCAATACTACAATTCCTCCCTCCTAGATTTCTGAATGACTGAATGTCAACAACAAGCACACAGATTCCTGGAATTATAGATAGATAGTGCATTCCCCATGATGCAGCTGGTGATGACAGTTCTTCTCAGTGGCTTGATTTCTCAGATCACAATTGAAATTCTCTGTCATCTCTGAAGTACTTGTTCAACCCCACCATCATATAACATATCATATATCATCGCATAACTACTTCAAGGACATAGGAAGACCCTTATGAAAAAGTAGTATACTTCAAGTTTAATTTGTAAGTATACTTAAGTATAAAAAGTATACTATTATCATGGTACTTCGCGTATACTAGCAGTGTACTTATTTATATACTATTTTTGTACTAAGCAAACTTTTTAGGTGATTTAGTACACTTTAAAGTACACTTGTAGTCCATTTGAGGTTTACTTTTGAATACTGTAAAGTAGCCTGTGTAGTGCACTTTCAGTTCATGAAGTATACTTCCTAAAGGACTTAAAAGTATACTTTGAAATACTTTCAAGTGAACTTTACATTTATGTAAATACTAGAAGTAAACTTAATAATTGTCCATATTACTATGATTTATTAACATATTTAAATGTTAAGGGGTCCCTCAAACGCTGCCGATCTAGCGTCACTTGACGAGAACGGTTGCCCTCGCCAAGTGACACTGCTGATTCTTGGCTGAAAGAAGCTATTTACTGCGTATGCACTACCGTTGTAAGAATCCAGCTCTTCTTATCAAACTTAAATCATTTAATTCATCGTATTCAATGGTAAACCAGCACAACAATGACAATTACGACGCAAAAAAACACTACATTCTAAGCATACACATTTTAAAAACGAAATTCATGAAGTTAAATTTGTATTTCGAACAAACGTCCAAATTATCAGCAAATGTTAACACTACTTACCGCCTTGCATCATGGGAATTGACCAGTCAATGAGCCACGCTATCTTAATTTTTTCACGTTGTTATTTTGTTCTTCAGTCAGTTTGACAGTATAACCTTCAAATGCATAATGCAACCCTTCTGCCTGCTTCTTTATCAAGGCTCTGTCACACCATAACGTTCTAGTTAACGTTCTCTGAAAGTTCTAATCGTTCAATGTTGAGCGTTCTACGGCAAGGTGGACACATCTGGCGTGTGACTAACGTGTGACTATGACACATAACTAGCGTGGGCCTGACGCATGAGGAGCGTGTTACAGAGACCAAGTAAGACACCCCTGAAAACTATTAGCGTGTGACAACGTGTCACCGGGTCGCGACGACGTCTGACGAAAGCAAATGCTGAAAACTAAATTTACTTTCGCATTTCATGAATAACAACCAAGTAACGCTAGGGTAACGACTGACTAACGATAGCCAAACGCGTGAACGTTCCACAAACGTTCTTCAGCGTTAAAATTAAACGTTGGTCTCCATGAGAACTTTTGAGCATGTTCAAAACATTTTTAGGGGACCAGCGTTCTCCGACGATCACCAGAATCACCAGCGTCCACACAACGCTCTTCTGGCGCTATACCAGCACCGTTTTTCCCATACTGTACCATTTTTTTCCAAACCACACCGTTTTTTCCATGAATCCTCCAATTGATAATTATTAGTACAAGATTATAGGGCTTCAGAATGTTTTGAGTAATTAAGGTTACAGCTTCAGTACCAAAAAAGATTCAATGTGCAATGCATAATAGATTTTCATACACATGAATAATTAGAATGAGATGGATCTAAAAAATGTAACCTGTAATGTACTTTCAAATTATTTTGACTGTTTTTGCTGTATAACAATAGAAAACGTACATCCTACTCCAGAAGAAATGTATACCATTTTCTGTTTCGAAGCATACTTCTTAAAAGTATATCAAAAGTGAACTATTTTCAAAGTATACTTCTTACAAAAGTGAACTATTTCAAAGCATACTTAAAGTATATCAAAAGTGAACTATTTTCTAAGTATACTTCTCAAAAGTATATATAAAGTGAACTATTTTCTAAGCATACTTCTCAAAAGTGAACTAAAACTGTACTATCCATATTTTAGTATACTTATAGTATACTTTAATATATTTCTTTTTTGTAAGGGGAGAGCAGTCACATTCACGGAGAAATGCCCTGAAGTTTCAATCATTTGGACACTTTTTGATGTTCTTACTCAAAATAAGTACTTCTGATAAGAGGCAAAGTGGATCGACAAAAATAACAAAAAGGTACAACCTGAGGGACTGAAGCCCAAGGAGAACATAAGTATTTTTGGCCACTCTCTCAGACTGATAACTGGCAAGCTAGTTAAAGCTTGTTACCTTTAGAACTATGGCTTGCAACGACTGCAAAAAACTTACTCAGAGGATAGCCGAACCGGAACTGAGAGTCAGAACCCTCTTAGATATCAGAGACAGATAGATTCCATGCTACCTAACCCGAGGCTAAGCTATCGGCTAATGAGCCACCCTTAGAACCGGCTTTCTCTCCACCGGCCGGTGGACCAGATGAGTCCTGGCCTGCTCTTGGCGCCAAACCAAAGAGGCCTAGCGCCGCTTCTACCTTCATCGGAGAGGGGACTGGCACCAAGCATTCCCCCTTGAACAGGAAACACAGAACTAAGGGTGGAGGCCGGGGAGGTGGAGGCAGCAGATTAAACAGAAAGCAACCTGTGTCGCACTAGCAAAGCAGAGTGCAGCGATATCCTGATTAAATAGCCCGCCCTGCTAAGAAGGTATGCCCTTACTGCGTGATATGACGCGCTGCCAGCTACGCGCTGCTAATGAGGTGCCATGTCTCGCGTCCCCCTGCCTGAACCAGCTCCTCTTGATTCAGGCAGGAGGACTCAGTATAGTATTTACTTGATATTTTATTCACACGGTACAACACATCATTGTAACAATTGATTTGGCATTATGGTTCTGCTTGCATTGGCTCCCTGCCGCACCCAACGGAGACACCGTAAGCCGTCATGGCTTCCCGGCATTGGTAACAAACGGGGGCTCGCTCAATACCGTTGATGAACGCCAACTGAGGTATTTCACCATGGAAGAGAGGTAGGGCTGGGCGGTATGACGGTATATACCGTGAAACGGTAGAAATATGTCTACCGGGAGAGATTTGGCTATACCGTTTCAACCGCGGTATACTTTTCAGTGTTTCCCACACAGACTAATTTGTGGAGATGCGCCACAGAATCAACGAAACATACAGAATTTTTTACGTTTCGTATTTTTATTTTTATAACACTATTTAGGTTAAACCTATAAAGGTTACATTTCCTTTCCCTGCTCTCCCTCCATCTCTCTGTCACTTACGCGTCTTTCTCACATACATAGTCACAATGTCAGCACACGTTAGCAACGATGCATACATTCGCCGTTCTAGTAAGACAGACAGCTATTTCAGTGAGCATTCAGCATTAGCTTAAGATCTAGGAAAGTTCAGGCTACTTTTCGCTAGGTACCTACGAACATGTCTTAATCGAAGGTTCCCCTTCGTTCTTTTGGTGAGAAGTCTCAGGAGCTAGCTACTTACCCGGCGTCATGGAGCCGACCAGTTAAATAGTTATTTAGCACTAGCGTTGCTACTTGCATATTCAGAAAGGATTTGTTTGTGGTTAATTTTTTGAAGGTGTGAATCATTTTGGATGAATATTTAATATAATAAAGTTATGTGTAACAAATTATTAACAAATTATTTTTAACCCCCCCGTTTGTCTGAGGGCATTACGGATCCGTATTGCGCTGTGAGTACTAGGTCACCACGCGGATGGCATGACTGCGCATCAGCCAATCGGAACGCTCGTACTAGTAACTTTGAGTCTTGTTTTTAACTCAAGTGTTGTCTCATGTGAGGCATTTGTTTTTGTTTGTAATAAATAATCAAGTGTGATGATGAAGTACGGTATGGTTATATAGTACTATTTCTTAAAGGAGACATGAAATGCTGTTTTTGGATGTTTTTATATAGGCCTTAGTGGTCCCCTAATACTGTATCCAAAGTATTTTTCCCGAAATTCAGCCATGGTGCAGAATTATAGCCACTACGAGTACGAGTTGGTATCTGTAGCTTTAAATGCTAATGACGAGGAGAGGGGCGGCAACATGCGCTAATGTTTACAACGGATGTATCGCAATGACTCGTAGCCCCCGTTGCTGTAAGATGCCTCAAATTGAGTCATTCTCATCTGATCACCCTGGTTTGCAGAGGTGCACACTCATAGTAATTTCAATTAAGAGAAAGGCGGATATCGTGCGCCATAACACCAACAGCAGAACGGTTATCCAAATAACAAAGAAGTGTACAACACTGGCGTTACAGCGTTTGTATTCACACACATACTTGATGCCATCTATCTTTACATTAGCAACAGTAACTCAGCTGTTAGCTGCAGAGCTAATGTTACAGCCACATTATAAGGGTAGCAAGCTAGGTAACCATATACAGTAAAGCAACAAAATGATATAGCATTAGTTAGCTTACTTGTCCAAGGTTTGCTTGACCAAGGAGAGTTAGTAATGATCCAGAATTTTATTTCAGCAAGGCCAGTTTTGTATTGGCTCAAGTTGAGGAAACAGTAGAGGCTGAAATGTTTGGCGCAGACATAAAAAAACTTTGTGAAGTTGTGTCGGCGCAATTCCAGCGAAAATCTAATTAAGATACTGGTTGTGCAGAAGCTTGGATGAAGGAACTAAAAAAATATTTTTGTTTTGATTTGCACATCCAAGCACTAAGCAACTGTTATGCTTCGTTTGTTTGCTCGCCATGATGTCTCTCCAGGAAAAACCGATATCGCACTCGCCCTTGCACGGTGGCAGCTCAGTTTCTCATGGGCGGGCCAGATGATCTGAGCGGTCAAAGCAGAGAGAGGGGAGGTAACCTTCCTCCTATCTACGTCACTAGGAGGAGAGCAATTGAGCCTTCATTTTGTCAAAGGCGGAGAAGAACACGCAGGGCTTGGTTTACACTTATCGAAAATTCTAGCCACTGGGGGACCAAAGGCAGGCTAGGGGAACTCATATTAATGTTAAATAACCTCATAAAATTAAGTTCTCATGTCATGTCTCCTTTAATCAGGGATGCAAACGGCGTGCTTTTCGGCGCCTCCCGCTTTTTCCATGTCAGTTTGGGTGACTTGTGTGAATCGTGCAGATCCGAAGAGTTTTTTTCAGGGGGGGGGGGGGTATGATTATAATTGCACCAACAGTAATTCTGGATTGCCTCCATCAAACAAGTAAATAGGAAATAAGCAAATCAGCAGTATGCGCGCAAGCGTGAACTAGCCTACTTGTGTGTCTTCTTGCTGCGTATCTTTTAATATGGCGAGGTGACTCAATAGGCGGATCCGGACCAGACGCAATACAAGCAAGTTTTCATTGGTGCGTGATTTTGTGCTATAGCCTATATTTTTTTCCTACTAGATGTGCTTTATATCTTCCGTGTCCTTCTAAAGCTCCATCAGGAATCACTCACTCAATGTTGGCCGCAACCTCTGTGGGTCACGCAGGTTGTGTGTGTCATTCGCAACAATGCAGGCTCATCAATTTGTTTCTTCTTTAGCGAGAATCATGGCGAGACAAACCCATAAAGAGAAAAGTTGATTCAGAAAATTGCAAATTTCAGACAGAGTGGGCTGACAAGTATGCATTTGTGCTGCCGGTGGGGATGAATTAGGATAAACATAGAAGGAAATGTGGGAATTAGGTTAACTGAAACAAGGAATGTGGTGTATAATTATATGAAATGCATGATGAAAATTGGCTAGCAATTTCGCGCAAACAAATACCAAGAAATAAGTTGCAGCAGTTTGTCTTTTGACTACACTTGCAAAATCCGCTAATGGGACTGAGCTCGAATAGCTTCAGCGACTTTTTATAGAGGGTTTTCACCGACGTCACGTTCTGGGTGGTAACCCGGATGCGCGGCCATATTGGAGGCACTCGTTGTAAACAACTGAATGGAGTACAACCAAAGCCGAATATACGTTCGATATACCGAACGTATATTCGTATACTATAGCCAGAGCCTGTTAAAGGAGAGCCTGCCCACTCCCTATTAAACCCCATTGTACCGAATTTTGTTGCAGTTCCACCAGAGTTCCACCGGGAGTGATCGCGGTCGAGTGCAAAATGAATGGGAGTCTATGGAGCTAAACGGCTAAATTTGTCTCTTTCGCCTGATTGTCGTTGATAAATCTCAGATTTGATTATAGTTTTTGCATGTTCAACATGGATTACAGGTCAAAAGTTGAATGAACGAGTACTTATGTCCTTTTGATTTCTTACGGGGTAAGTCGTTGTTGCCCATAACACACTAGCATTCTGCTAACGAATGTTGATTGGTTAGTGAAGGACTGACTACGACCAGAGATCCCGCTTGATGGCATCCGAAGCAGAACCAGAATGTCAGAGCATTAGCAACATTAGCAACAACATTAGCAAGCCAAAACTCTTTCTAGCATTTGTATTGACAGGGAGAGCCTAACCTGTCAGCTGTGTTGTCGATGCCTCGAGAGTAAAGTGGAAGTAACCAGAGCTTGCCGTCAAGCAGTAGCTCTGGTCGTACGATGTGTATGACGTCAATGCCATTTTCAAAGGCTTTTTAGAACAGAAAGGCGACTTTAAAAAAAATCTAACACCCAGTGGTGTGTGTTTTTTTTGCCTCCCCTTTCGATTTCAGAATTCAAATTACTAGACAAAAAATTATATCCTGAGAAAAGTGGATTTTGAGGGGTATAGCTCCATAGACCTCCATTCATTCTGCACTCGACCGTTAGCGCCCTCATATGGAACTTGAGTGGAACTGCAACCAGTTCAGAACCCGGAAGTTTCCCGAGAGTGGGAGTTCTCTCTTTATTACACATTCTCTGCTATAGCCATGTCTAAACGACCGAAATGGTCATCAAAACGCGTCCAAGATCCAAAGGCATATAGGGAAGGACTTGGATCACAAGAAAAGGGTCGATATTTTGAGAAATTTGGATTTATTGGCGGTGCAGATCCCTACCAGCTAGCTCCCTCTACTTGGATCCGTGACGACCCGGTGATTCTGCCTTCAGTTGGATATCCCGATATTGTTAACTACCTGGTTTTCTCGCCGAACCCATACACATGCAGTAGTTTGATATGAATTATATTATGTCAGTGTCAGCTTTACAGTAAAATAAGCGCACAGTAAAAACAATAAAAGCAGTAATTGTTTTTACTATTACAAATATTATCATTACAATAGACCATTTGTTATGAGCCGCTGAAATAAACATTTCACAAGACCTGACAAGATATGTGCCGAACAAATCCGTATGTTGTCCAGATTTTTCCCTCGTAGATCTTGGTTGAGCTTTGCCAACCACAAGAGCCTCCTTTCCTCTGACAATCTCTGGCATTCCTTTCCCTGGTTTTTAATAACTTTTGGAAGTCGATAATATACCAAATGTTTTTCACGATCTGTCCTATTTGTACAACCTGAAACACTGCAATAATTTACAATTTTCCTTGACGACGTTCGGGATATACTTCAGTGCCAGTGCTTTGTTGTGATGCGGAGTGCCTCCAAGATGGCGACTTCCGGTCTGATGACGCGTCGGTGGAACCCCTCTATAGTAAGAAAATCGCTATCATTAAAAAGGAGATGCAGTCATTTGAAATGACAACCTGGCGTGCGTGACGCTGAGCGTCCGTGGGAGGGACATAATCGCAACATTTATCCAATGACCGTATAGTTTCGAAACACAAAAACAAACTGTTCAAAGCAGCCCCATTCAAGTCCCTGGACGCTGGGCTTCAACAGAGAAATGCACTGTGACGCTACCGGAAGGTATGAGAAGGAAATCGAGTCAGTCGACCTGCTACTATAATGTATCTGATTCTGAACGAACGCGTCTTCGAGATGAACAATTATGTGTTCTAACACATAAAATGTTAACACAATAGTAAATATTTGACCATACATTTTTTTGACATTTTAGGGGAAGCCGAGATTCCCTTGCAGTCTTAAAGAAATCGCCTACTGTCATGGATTGTATTGGGAAGGTGACCATACACAGCTTGTGGCAAGTAGAACAAACTATCTCTCAAAAGTAAGAACCTACAGGCCTTGTCCTCCATTGATCCTGTGGTGAGGGGCCATTCCCAGGCTGTTACTCAGCTGAAGGAGTTGGCTAGGATCATCAACATTTAGTGCCCTTAGAGGTGGCCAGAAAGAATAGGAAGAAGGAGTAAAACCAGAAGTGCTAGATAGTTTAATAAGAGTTTATGTGAATGAAATTGAATATTACAAATTAGTTTTGGTGTATTTTGATCTTCAGAATGTCATTTTACTCTGTGCATATAGGGGTGGGCCAGGGATGTCAGGGGGTTGGTGGCAATGTAAGTCTATGGATATTTGCCGCGGGGCGATGGCTGAAATTACTTCTCTCTTTTTTGACCATGCATGTGTTTGCATCCTTGAAAGAATAACTTACTTAGTTTTTTTTAAAGGTTGTTTGGAGTGCCATAACTTGTCATCGAAGGGAATTTCAAATCATGCCTAGCATCAGTGTCCTGGCTTAGGTTACTGAAATGAAATTGTGCAACAGACAAGGGATCCACCTGAACAATCAATTTACTTCATTAGAGATAACCATGCGTAGACTACAAGTAGCTAGCTACTGTGGTGAACCTGGCTTGTTTTGCCGTGGTTTACACAGTCTCGCTAAACAGATGATTGGAGTGTTGTGATGGGCTCAAACAAACATTTGCCTGTAAAACGCTACCTTTTCAACCAAGCCACCCGTGTGATGTAGGACGGGGGACCGCCCTTTTTGGCTCAGGTCTGTATCTTTGTCACGCCCCAAAATTTACATCCGGACCAGCCCGAGGTAGAGTCTATCTCCGATACTAGTTTAACTGCGCGATGCTCTGTGTAGGGTACTTATAAGGAATTACAAAAAAGAACGTTTTGAATTTTAACAAGGATATTGAAAATGGACCACGGTCGTAAATGCTGTGTTCCAGGCTGTACAGGGAAGGCTAACACTCACAGTCTTCCCAAGGAGCCAAACATTCAACAGGCATGGCTGTATGGAGTTAGATTAGTTTCATAATTCAAACAAACGCAACACGATTCACAAATGTATTTTGTGATTCACAAATGTAACGCGATTCACAAATAAATGACCCTATTACATTTGTTTGCAACCTGACAAACACAAGTTACAAATCCCTGCATTCGTTGGTGTGAATCCCTGCATTCGTTGGTGTGGATTTTTGGAAATTTCCTGACGCGCTTAGATTCACAAATGCATTTTTTCTAAAAGATATCCTCTGAAGCCTATCAGATGTCTCCAATTTTAGCCAATCACCGGATAATGTCTAATATGGGTAGACGGGCTCTGCGTTAGCCTAGGAAACATGGAAAATGACTAAACATGAATCCTGCCATTCTCAACAATATTCAATCACGTATGATCATCGGTTTAATAAGATTAACAAGCAACATTTCACCTACATGCTACCAGACGACATTGCTCGTGATCTGAAGGAGACGATGTCCGTCATTATGGCAGGTTGTTGAAGACCACATAGACACGTTAATGTGATTGGCTTAAATTGGAAGAGACGATCTGATAGGCTGCAGAGGATATCTTTTAGAAAAAATGCATTTGTGAATCTAAGCGCGTCAGGAAAGTTCCAAAAATCCACACCAACGAATGCAGGGATTTGTAACTTGTGTTTGTCAGGTTGCAAACGAATGTAATAGGGTAATTTATTTGTGAATCGTGTTACATTTGTGAATCACGAAATACATTTATGAATCGTGTTACGTTTGTTTGAATCGTGTTATGTTTGTATGAATCGTGTTACGTTTGTTTGGATCGTGTTAAGTTTGTTTGAATGAATTATGAAACTAATCTAACTCCATATGGCTGCTGTTGTCTATGAGAAGATCCCGGCGAAGTTCGACACTCAATCATTCATTTGCTCTGAACATTTCACCCAAGACAGTTTTGACAACCTTGGACAATTTCAATCAGGATTTGCTAGGAAGCTGAACCTGGAAAGAGGTGCTGTTCCGACCGTATGCTCATTGCAACCGCAAGCTATAAGGACAGTATGATGTTGTGCTAACAGTTATTAGCAATGCTAACGTTTCCTGTATATAGCATACCAGGTAGAATGCTAAATACGTTTCTACACACTAGCTGTAGTCAGCATTAGAAAGGAAGCTTCCGAAAAAATTGCCAGAAAACGAACAGCAGTCTGGCTTATTGCTAACGCCTGTCTAGATAATCTATTTGAAGAACTGGAGAAAGGCAGGTGCTAGATACAGGATATGTTAGCATTGCTAGTAACTGTTACTAGTAACACCTAGACTGTAGGCATGTAAACAACTTTAGCTTGCTAACGCAAGAGCATAGTTAGAATGTGTGATAATTTAGCCTAGTTTATTGGCAATGGGGCTAACGTTGTTTCATGTTCCTGACCCTGTTTCATTCAAATAAATAACCTGTGTTATGTAAATCTACAATTCACAATGCATGTTTGTCCAGATCTTTGTCATGTTATTTTTCAGCAAGATATCTAGAGCTAGCTAGCTAACTGAAGCCGAGTAGAATCACAATATGGTTTGGTTGCTAAGCTGTAGCCTTACGTTCTACCCACCTAAGTCAATCCAGTTTGCTTCAAAAACAGAAGTGGAAACAAGTAATGTTATCATTTCAAATTTTATGTAGTCAATCGGTTGAAAACAGTGTTGTGTAGACACAATCGATTTATTTGCAAGTTTTTGTTTCAAGTCTCCAACTTTGGTGTTTCAGCGAGTGCTGCTGTTGGCCGTGTTGCGTTTTTTCTCCCTAGCTTCACTCGTTGAAAACCAACCAATCAGCGCGCAGCTTATCTAAATATTAATGAGCATATCATAAAAGGAGAAAAGCTAGTGTTTTTTCCCGGGAACATTTCAGAGGATCTATCAGGGGGCATAGAACAGCACCTGGGCCAATTTCAACCCAACCAATGTTACATACCCTATTCGGAGACCTTAAGGAACAGTGTGAAATACCCCAAAAACCCAGTCAATCGCCCCTTTAACAACGATGTTACCAGCAGTAGCTATCTCAGATGGAATCGCGATTCAAATAGTACCGTAGGCTAACTAAAAATAGGCCCCCAAAAACGTAAATAAGCTTGACATTTATTTAGGGGAAAATCACTAATTCATAAAAATGTCAGTGGTAGCGATCATTGTCAGTAACAAGGCTATGGCGTGAAATTAGTGCCAGGAGAGCGAGCTCTGTAAAAACGATTTGTAACTTGCAAAAAGATTTGTGTCTCCGTAGAAGAAAAAGATTTGTACTTGTAAAAAAAAGTTTTGTGTCTCCGTTCCATAGAAGAAAAAGATTTGTGTACTTGCAAAAAAGGTTTAGTGTGTCCGTAGAAGAAGGCTGCTCCCAAAACCATCTAAGCCAATCGAATATAGTCATTTCTGTGTCTATCTCTAACCCGCGCTGACATCCCGAACGTGTCTAACCCGTTAAGGAGTGGCTTCGCCCATGTGAGATAGTTCGGAAGCGGGCCCCACAGAGTAACGTCGCGCATGTGTGATTTTGAACATTCCAACCGGCTATTTTCTGATGGACAACCACTATATGGCTATAGTGAGAAACTATATGAGACACGCTATAGTATGGCTTTGAAATGTACAATTAGGGGGCTAACACGTAGCACTAGCAGGTAGTAGCATTGCTATGAGTATTATGCTAGGTTGCTAGGTGACGGAAGCTAACTAAAGCTAGCTGCTTCCGTTTTGGAAAAATACATCCCTCTGGTGGAAGCGTTGGTAAAAGACCTCGCGCATCTAAAGGTTAAACTTAAGCAATAGGCCCCAAGAGGCCGTATTTTGCGCTGATTTTAGAACAGGTAAGGGGAGTTGTTAGGCACGACTCGAAGCAGGGCTCATTGCTTTTCTAAAACTGTTAATACACATATTTGATATGGTTTCATAAATAAAAAACAATCACAAACAAAATAGTTTAATAATAAACCGTCATTCTTCCGCACTACTAGTTCCCACATAAATCGTTGCCACGCAACAGCTAGATGGACACCTTTGCCGTGTTTTTTATTTGAAATATTCGATGCGCAGTAACATGGAATGTTAAAGCATGTTATGAGGACAACCTGTAAGGTTATGCTGGATTTTACAACGGCATGGAACGCGATATAGCCAATCACAATCAAGGATGGGAACAACCAGTTTTAGACACCGTGATCTACCTCAATAGACGAGTGAGGTTAAACTGTTGTATTTGCTGTGACATGTTATTGTTTCTTGCTTTCTTCTGGTAGGCCTACGGTCTTACACTTTGAGGCTCATGTTGTTCTATTGCGACATGCTGGGTCTCCCTTTGGACCTTCTTTGCTTTCGCGATGAATGCTATGTGTCGGGGCTGTCTCATGGTTATGGTTATTGATCATGCCTGGACCTCTCTGTAAGTTGCTTAGGTGGAGGCGTCTGCTCTATGGCTGAATGTCCATATAGCCCATGGATTCATGGCTGAGGAAGAATGCATACTCAGTGTCACTCGTGTGTGTGTGTGCTGACTGCGATGTGCTCTCAGGAGCCCGACGTGTCGCTAGGCGGTAGCGGGTGTTTTGCTCTTGGCTTCGGCGTTGTAGCGGGCGCGCATTTCGCATTCTGTCCGAGTCTTGTGTGGATCAGCAGGTCGGGTGCTGGTTGCATTTGTGCAATTTGTGATTTAATGGTCGATTCCGTCCTCGCACCGGCTCGGTGCGTTTAGTCATTGCTCGGGCATCTTTCTCGCATGCGTATCTTCCTCACGGTCTGTCGTCGTTCCCGTTACAGACGTGGCTAAATGGTCTGGCGGTGCACGGTCTCGTCATGGATGTGGGTTGCTATCCGTTTTGCGTCTGGGCCGTGCTAGCAGGCGTTGGAACGGGTAATCGTTGTCTAATAGCGGTGCAACTATAGCCCCTGGCTGGTGCATTGTGTTGGGGGTCGACGCAATGAAGGGTTATAGGTTTGTATTGTGTATTACATATTCTAATTCTAGCTCTAAGAGGTAGCCTACACTCCGTGTACAATGTATGGTATGCAGGTGGCTTTGCTTGGTCTTGCTCTAAGAAATCAGGGCCAGGCTGGCCTCGTGGTGTTGCATCAGCAACAGACGTCTCGTGATATGAGGCACTGTGAATATAATCAACCAGGGTAGATCCGTGGCTTTGATATCCGGCAGTGAAATGTCTTACAGCTGGATGTACATCACGGGCAGGGTTTTGCGGGATGAATTAATTCCCGGGTGAGTACAACGGGCTGATGTCACGTGTCGGTCAAGCACATTCCACCTTGCCCAATCTTGCATTGCGACTTGACCATAGCACATACGCATGTACACGGGTATTTAATCTTAGCAATGGCGTGAAAGCTGGTGTGGTACTCTTGTTACATGGCAGATAAATCCGCTTCTCTCCCCCCTTTTACATGGTGCACTAATTTCGCTGCATGCATTCATCGACCACAATGAGCGAGCCCCTGTTCGTCACCGATGCCGGGGAAGCGTGACTACATATCGGTCACCGGAAGGCTTGGAATCATGTGCCGGCGTTGTGGACCCTAAACAACATTGGCGTCTTGGTTTTACCACTCAAGAATTGGGTCGTTGGTCATCTGCAGCGGTGCAATGTTACATTAGACGGAATGCAGTGATGTTCTGGAAGGCAGAGGAGGATGGCGCCTACCCTCCCTACCGCTTAACAACCTAGCGTTCAATTTTTCATGTTTCGGGTTTGCATGCTGATATTCTCTTATTAATGTTCGTCAGGTCGTCGTGGAGCGTCCTATGTGACGGAGACTGAGTCACCCTCAGTCTCCGTCACATAGGATGTCGAGGCCGTGCCTCAGTTGGGATGTTGAGGAAACGCCTCAGTTGGGAATCAGAGTAACGTCTCAGTGGGAATCAGAGCAACGCCTCAGTTGAGATGTCGAGGCCGTTCCCTTAGTTGGAAATCGAGGGCCTCAGTTGGTTAAGTACAGGCAGTGCCTCAGTCGGGAGAGGCAGTGCCTCAGTTGGGAATCGAGGGCCTCAGTTGGGAGAGGCAATGCCTCAGTCGGGAATCGGAGTAACGTCTCAGTTGGTAATCGGAGTAAAGCCTCATTCGAAATGTCGAGGCCGTGCCTCAGTTGGTAAAGTAGATGCCGTGCCTCAGTTGGAAATCGAGGGCCTCCGTTGGAAATCGAGGGCCTCAGTTGAAACTCGAGGGCCTCAGTGAAGTAGAGGCAGTGCCTCAGTGGGGACGGCGAAAAGTGCCTCTGTGGTAAACACGACCCACGTACCATATCAATAGATAAAGCTTAGGGGCACTGTCTGCGCCGAGCTACACTCGTCTAGATATGCATGGCTGCAGACTCTATTTACATACAGGATTGCACCTCCATGCGGTGCGGTGGCACGGGGACACACTGTGCTATGCAGCTCATGGTCACTCATTCACGATAGATAAAGCTTAGGGGCACTGTCTGCTCTGAGCTACACTCATGAAGGTACTCATGGCTATATAAAGCTTAGGGGCACTGTCTGCCCTGAGCTACACTTTTGAAAGTACTCATGGTTCAGGCAGGAGGACTCAGTAATGTTATGTTACTGATACTTTATTACACACGTTACAATACATCATTGTAATATTTGATTTGGCGTATGGTTGTGCTCGGAGCGGGTCCCTGCCGCACCCAACTGAAACACCGTCTCGACATCCGGGCAGAGAGCAGCGACGCATTCCCCAACACAACCACATGCCAGACGAGACGATGTATGAGACTGCTGCGTGCATGTGGAGCTCATAAGGAGCTAAAATGTGTCTGATGAGAGAACGCCTGCCAACTTACCATCACAGGTGTGCTCTGCAGACGCGTCCCGAGTTGTATCTGTGTGTGGGTGAGTGACGTGAGTGAGTGAGAGTTGCTATGCTACCTGGAGTAAGTGTGGCTAGTGACTAGTGAATGTGTGAGGCGCGCCTCTACCAACTGAGGTGCGCCTTCCCTACAGAGGCACTCCATCTACCAACTGAGGCATTGCCTCTACCAACTGAGGAAGCGCCTCTACCAACGTTGGCACGCCTCTACCGACCGAGGCGCGCCTTTCCCTACCGAGGCACTCCCTCTACCAACTGAGGCACCGCCTCTACCGACGGTGGCGCGCCTCTACCGACTGAGGCGCGACTTTACCAACTGAGGCACTGCCTCTACTTACCCGCTGCGCCGACTGTCGACGTTCCCATAGAGAAGGAGTTATAGACGCTTGTTGTTCACGCAGCTGCACACCACGCCTGTCAGCCGCCTGATGAAAAATTTATTAATTCATATTCAACATACACAATCTTGTTTGACTGCATGTTCACGATGCAAATGAGTTATTGGGGTTTAGGGAGAGAGGAAGCCATCCTCCTCTGCCCTTCCAAAACTTCGCAGACATTCAGTCTGACGTATCGTTGAAACGTTGCCGATGACCAGCGACCCATCACTCTCAGCGTTGCAGCCGAGACCACCTGAGACGCCGACGTAGCAGCGCCGATTCGGAATGAGTGGGTCGTGTACGATTTGGGGTCCAGACCACAGCGCCGGCACAGGATTCCCAGTCGACCGGTGAACCAGTATCTTGTCATGGCTTTTCCGGCGTCGGTGACGAACAGGGGCTCACTCATTGCAGTGGATGAACGCCGATGAAGGTATTTCACCATGTAAGAGAGAGGGCAGAAAGATGAGTCAATTTGAGATATCACGACGGGAGTACTCACACTACTTTTCACTCACTTACTGTGTTTGAGGACCACCGTGTACATGCGTGATTCTATAGTTACATCAGCGAGGGTGAGATCGAGCAAAGGTTCGAAGGTGCTCGACCGACATGTGAATTCATCACACCGTAAAAAGCCGTGAGACATACAGTTTCCAACATGATATCCGTGGGTGTGTTAAAGCACCAAGTCGCCTATCCTTGCTTTGAGGTCGCTCCTTCCGCAGACCCTTGAACAGTAGCCGGACTGATGGATTCCCCAACAGGCTCGGCACAGACGGGTCCAGACATCGAAGGTGAAACTGGATCCCGGCAATAGCTGCCTTAATCGATGATGGCTGGAGCTTCCGGGAGGTGAAACAGTGAACGATGTATGCACATACAACAGGCACGCTCACAGGATGGTAGGGCGTACGTAGAGCGCAGCAGAAGGAACAGAAATACACCCAAGTATAATCGTATGATTTTAATGTACCCCTTCCCATGCCCGCTCGCATGTACCAAGCGGCTACCTCCATGTAGCCCTCCAGTGTCCCAGTCAATCTAACAGGGCCTCCTTGAAAGCTGGGTACACCAGCGCGACCGGACTCGCCTCCGGACACAAGGCTCGAAAGTCCTGAAATTTGAACCCAGGAATGAATGCGGCCCGCAACACAAAGTTGCCCGTGATGCATGTCCAGGTCAGTTGCCTCATCAACTTGTTGATTACTGCCACCGACGACCGACCCTTATTGATGATGTTCACCGTGGCCTCATTGTCACAGAACACAACTATCCTCTTCCTGCACCAGTGTTTACCCCACAACAGACAAGCAATGACAATTGGATACAATTCAAACAGTGCCGTAGATTTGCAATCGCCCGCCAGCCGCTCGAGTTCGACGGGCCACGGTTCACTGAACCATTCGTAAAAAAAAAAAAAACCAAGAGACAACGCCGCGTCGGTGTACAAGGCCAGGGAGCTAGAGGTCTCCACCTCGTCGTTGTAAAAAAACGACAAACCGTTCCAGTGCTCGCAAAGCACGGCCCAAATGCCAAACGCAAATCGGACTGACACCCTTCATCCAACCTGACAACGTCGTGCAGCGATGGAACCGATTTAGCCACGGCCAGCAAACGGGAAACGAAACACCGACCGTGCGGAATGATGCGCATAGCAAAATTGAGATGCCCAAGCAGAGAAAGGAGCTCACGCCTGGTCATCGCGACGCCCGACACCGCCGCTGAAGCCAGCACAGCACACGCACGCATCAGCTGGCTGTCCAACTGAATCCCCAAAAATTCGATGGACGTGAGAGGCCCTAGCGTTTTCTCCTCCGAGAGAGGCACACCCAAATGCCGAAACGTGTCCTTCACGACGGAAATGCTCCGAGCCGGCGGCGAGGAGGGATAGTCGATGACAAGAAAATCATCCAACAGGTGCAGCACGAACGGCAGCCTGTGGACGTTCAACAAAACCCAACACAGTGCCTCGGACAGGGTGTCGAATATGCGCAGACTGCTACGACAGCCAAACGCCAGCCGAGCATAGAAATACATCTTCGAACGCCATTGAATGCCGTGCCACTGCGATGGATGAAGGGGCATAACCTTAAACGCATCGGTAATATCCGCCTTCCCGAGCAGGCCCACGCCTGCCCGTTTGATCAACTGTATGGCATGATCAATGCTGGCGTAATACAAAGAATAGGGCTCGAGAGGAATCAGGCTGTTGATGCTGGGGGTGTGACATCCATGCGGAGCAGACAGGTCGACTATCAAACGCTTTTTCCCGGAATACTTGCGGGTAGCCACGCCGATGGGACTCATACGATACACCGGAAAAGGCGACTTGACGAACGGCCCCAACAAATACCCCTTACCGGTCTCTTTAGCTAGCAAGGTGTCAACAACTTCATGCTCCTTGAGAGCGGATTGCAAATTAGCGCACCCACCGCTAAATATAGCTCCAAGCAGCAATGGCGGATTCCTCCTAACATTGCGAACCATTGAAACATTGTTATTCTTCCCAAATTGTCACTTTATAAAAAATTCCATGCTGTAGACTTACCAATGGGATACCAAATCTGAAATGCAATACCATCACGATCCACAAGGGCCTTTATTTCAAGCCAGTAAGTGAAGGGAGGGGGCTTGGTGAGCTTGTCCATTCCAGAAAGCCTTGTATCTTTATTCATTAAGGCGTGGCCTGTAGCGCCACCTATGGGTAATGGTGGGCCATTTGTGTTGTGATAGTTACTCTTGGCCTATACTATCAATGTTTCAGGATTTTTTGAACTTTTTATCATTGCATACAAAATCGGAAATGCAATACCAACAAGATCCACATGGGCTTTTGTTAAAGTGTTGTTGTTACTCTTGGCCTTTACTATCAATGTTTCAGGATTTGGAGAACTTTTTTACCATGGCATACAAAATCGGAAATGCAATTCCATCAAGATCCACAGGGCCTTTGCCAAAGACCAAGGAATGAGTGGGGGCTTGGTCAGCCCACACTCTCCTGAAATGTTGCGTGTGCTTCTTGCCAAGCCCGCGCGTGTGTCAAGGGAAGGCTGAGTG
The DNA here is from genome assembly GCF_021917145.1 of Hypomesus transpacificus. NCBI lineage: Eukaryota > Metazoa > Chordata > Actinopteri > Osmeriformes > Osmeridae > Hypomesus > Hypomesus transpacificus. The sequence continues at coordinate 358,050 of NW_025813722.1, read as the reverse complement.
TGTGAGAATTTGGAGCACCCGCGGGGAGGAGCAGGGGAGACATTCATTGTAAATTTCGCTAGAAATTAGCCAAGCATGCATGTTTCAAATATTCACCAAAAATCGACCTTTCATCTTATAGTCAACTTTTCTCAGGTTTGTGTACTAAAAATTCTCAAGAGTCTTCATATGAACTTGTGATTGAATCTGAGTATCAGTTTTTGACTGGCCGATGTGTAAAGCATTATTTTAGCGTTAGCAATAAGTTCAATTAGCTTTATATCAATCATTTTTCGAGATATGAAGTTGCCTTTGCACATGGTAACATGTTGTAGTGTCTTCCACCGATATACCACGTTTGGTGTTGATATCTCAGAGATTTGCTGAGATTTTATCCAAATTCCAGCTTGGTTTCTTTGTTGCCGATTTTGATTTGCTGTACCGGACAAACGATTTTGAAAATCAAATATGAAAGTAATACCTGAATAAGGCTTGCTCTGTCGGTGATGTGTGCCAACTCTGGGGAAGATTGGAAAAAAATTGTAGGAGGAGTAGGCTTTCAAAGGTTTTTGATAAAACCGGAAATGGCGGAAAATCTATACATCCAATGGTACCTCATTTTTGAAAATCAGTCATACAGTTTAAAAGTTGCGTGTGCAAACACAAGTCCAACTTTTACCCGTTGGTGACGCTAGAGTGGTCTAATGGGAGACATGAAACTTGGTGAAAGTATAGAAGGGACTGGCCTTAATGTGTGCCAAATTTCACAAAAAGTTACCATATGGTTCTAGGGGCTGCCATTGACTTCCATGGTACAAGAATACAAAATAAAAATAAAAGAATAGAACTAACAATAACAATGGGTTTCCTCCTTATCGCTGCAAGCAGCAATGAGGTGGCCAAGCAGTCAAATGACCCACAAAACACTTAAAAAATCATCAGAACAGGATTCCGAGTGCATGCTGCAAGTTTGGAGTGAATCCATCAAAGATTTGCTGAGATACGACCCAACTTCCTGTTTGCTGGCTTAATGGCACATGGCTGTACCGGGCAAACGGTTCTGAAAATCAAAAAATCATGTGATGGCCTTTGTGAGGCTTGGTCTAAAGATAATCTCTGCCAAATTTGGTGAAGATTGGACAATATGTGTAAGAGTAGAGAAAAAACTTTTTCAATGAATTCAAAATGGCGGCCGCATCAATTAGGCTATTATCACAAATGATGATGGGTCACACAAGGGACGTCCCAAGATATGAGACAAAGGAATCACTTAATAAAGGGAAACAAATCAATAGTTATTGACCAAAAGAAATTTTTGCTTCTTGCCACCACGCCCGGTGATCACATGACGCCAAATTAATTGGACAGCTTCAGAAGAGGGTTCCGAGTCATCTTACCAAGTTTGGTGTTGACATCTCAAAGATTTGCCGAGATTTGATCCAATTTCCAGTTTGGTTGCTTTGTTGCAGATTTTGATGTACCGGACAAACGGTTTTGAAAATCAAATCTGAAAGTAATACCTGAATAAGGCCGAATCCCAATACTCCCCCTTACCCCTTCCCCCTTCCCATAGGCCCTCGAAAGTAAGGGGTAAGGGCTACATAGCCCTAGGAAATGGGACGCCACTTGGTTACAGGTACGTCATCTAGCACGTATCGATATCTCCAAAGCAAGTAGCGTTATGCACTGATATTAAAGGAAATTCGCTGCTAATGGAGTTTACTTAGAACTGTAGACATGCTAGTCAAAGAAATGCGGGACTGTTGTGCAATTCAGAACTGTAACATTAACATACCAAACTAGCGATTTTTAGAAAGGTTTCAATTAGGAAAATGGTTGCAAACATATATGTTCATGACTGTATATAACACAAAACAAGACTGTCATAATTTTTTTATCAATTAATTAAGCCGATAATATAACATTTATCGGACTCTCTGGATGATTTTGGTCGCCATTGTTGCCGGTCGCGCAGTTTTCACATAGCCCTAGGTTTCAAGTAAGCTCCCGATCTTACTTGGTTTTAAGGGGTGTATACTCCTTAGTCTAAGCCCTTCCCCTAGCTCCAAAAGAGTATTGGGACACCACTAGCTCTCACGGGAACGCGCAAAACTAAGGGGAAGGGGGAAGGGGTAAGGGGGAGTATTGGGATTTGGCCTAAGGCTTGCTCTGACCAATATGTGCCAATTCTGGGGCAGATTGGAAAAAAATTGTAGGAGGAGTAGGCTTTCAAAGGTTTTTGATAAAACCAGAAATTGCGGAAAATCTATATAACCAGAAATTGACGCGGTAGGGTGTGTTGAACTCGTTTTGATCCAGGGAATCCAATGGTAGCCCATCGGTCATACGGTTCAAAAGTTACGTGTGTAAAAAAAAGTTCAACTTCAACCCGTTGGTGGCGCTAGAGTGGTCTAATGGGAGACATGAAACTTGGTGTAAGTATAGAAGTGACTGTCCTTAATGAGTGTGTCACAAAAAGTTACCATATGGTTCTAGGGGCTGCCATTGACTTCCATGATACAAGAATAAAAAAAGAATAAAACTAACAATAACAATAGGTTTCCTCCTTACGTAGAAATCCTAATAACAATAGGTGCCTCGCAGCTTCGCTGCTTGGCCCCTAATAACTAGAGAGGGTACAATTTCTGGGGAAATTGTAGGGTGTCCTTGCTTGCGTCGGTCGCAGAGGGGTCAATTTTTACAACTGATATTTCTGTATATTTTATTTAAAGGGGCAATTGACTGGGTTTTTTGGGTATTTCACACTGTTCCTTAAGGTCTCCGAATAGGGTATGTAACATTGGTTGGGTTGAAAATGGCCCGGGTGCTGTTCTATGCCCTCTTACAGATCGTCTGAAATGTTCCCGGGAAAAAACACTAGCTTTTCTCCTTTTATGGTATGCTCATTAATATTTAGATGAGCTGCGCGCTGATTGGTTGGTTATCAACGAGTGAAGCTGGGAGCAAAAACGCAACACGGCCAACAGCAGCACTCGCTGAAACACTGAAGTTGGAGACTTGAAATAAAAACGCGCAAATAAATCTATTGTGTCTACACAACACTGTTTTCAACAGATTGACTATATAACATTTGAAATGATAACATTACTTGTTTCCACTTCTGTTGTTGAAGCAAACTGGATTGACTTAGGTGGGCAGAACATTAGGCTACAGCTTAGTAACCAAACGTTGTTGCAATCGTGATTCTACTCGGCTTCAGTTAGCTAGCTAGGCTAGCTCTAGATATGTTGCTGTAAAATAACATGACAAAGATCTGGACAAACATGCATCGTGAATTGTAGATTTTCATTACACAGGTTATTTATTTGAATGAAACACAGTCAGGAACATGAATCAACGTTAGCCCCATTGCCAATAAACTAGGCTAAATTATCACACATTCTATGCTCTTGCGTTAACTAGCAAGCTAAACTTGTTTACATGCCTACAGTCTAGGTGTTACTAGTAACAGTTACTAGCAATGCTAATGTATCCTGTATCTAAAACCTGCCTTTCTCCAGTTCTTTCAAATAGATTATCTAGACAGGCGTTAGCAATAAGCCAGACTGCAGTTCGTTTTCTGGCTATTTTTCGGAAGCTTCCCTTCTAATGCCGACTACAGCTAGTCTAGCTAGAGTCATTTGATGTGTGTAGAAACGTATTTAGCATTCTACCTGGTATGCTATATACAGGAAACATTAGCATTGCTAATAACTGTTAGCACAACATCTTACTGTCCTTATAGCTTGCGGTTGCAATGAGCATACGGTTGGAACAGCACCTCTTTCCAGGTTCAGCTTCCTAGCATATCCTGCTTTAAATTGTCCAAGATTGTCAAAACTGTCTTGGGTGAAATGTTCAGAGCAAATGAATGATTGAGTGTCGAACTTCGCCTGGATCTTCTCATAGACAACAGCAGCCATGCCTGTTGAATGTTTGGCTCCTTGGGAAGACTGTAAGTGTTAGCCTTCCCTGTACAGCCTGGAACACAGCATTTACGACCGTGGTCCATAATCAATATCCTTGTTATAATTCAAAACATTCTTCTTTGTAATTCCTTATAAATAGCCTACACAGAGCAGCGCGCAGCTAAACTAGTATCGGAGATAGACGCTACCTCGGGCTGGTCTGGATGTAAATTCTGGGGCGTGACAAAGATACAGACCAGAGCCAATAAGAGGGCGATCACCGGTCCTACGTAGGACCGGTGGCTTTGTTGAAAAGCTAGCGTTTTACAGCCAATTTTTTTCTTTTTGAGATTTGAATAGGAAAGAGGTGTCAATAGACTTTGATATTCACGGTATGTTCAGTTTACCCTCCGAACTGTCGTTTTTCAACAATGACAAGGTAAAATCGGTTTTGCAGTCAATTGCCCCTTTAAAAAATGCATAGCCTACTTATTCTTTATAAAGATTACATACATTTCAAAGCATAATTTTTTGCTGGTCATTGACAACTCAAAATACTAAGTGAAGAGAAGAATGAAATAGTTGTCTTCTCATTTTCCCTGCAAGAGGAAATGGTGATCAGCAGCCTCACAGTTGGATCAAAACTAATACATTTGGCAGACCGGTGTAAAAATCGTCTTAATCTCTATGACTTAAACGTCAATTTAAGTTTTTCCCTTCTTGTGATGTTTTCAGGCATTTAGCCTACTCATATTGCATTCATTCACTAGAGAGGGTGCAATGTCTGGGGAAATTGTCGGGTGTGCTTGCTTGCGTTGGTTGCAGGTGGGTCCGTTTTCCCTTCTAGTGAGATTTTCAAGCATTTAGCCTACTCATATTGCATAATTCATTGAGAACACCCTTTGAAACAAGCGAACCCTCTTTGAAACAAGCTACTGTAACAACGTTGTCACTGTATGGCAGTATTTCAGATAGAATCGCGATTCAAACAGTCGTCTGCTAACTGAAAATATGCCCCCCAAAACGTTAATAAGTTTGACATGAATTTAGGGGGACATGGCTGATTCAAAAGAAGTTTGCTAGAGGCAAGCTAGCTGCTGTTGCTAGCCACACTTCACTGATTGTTTGAAAGCGCCGGAAATTAGAAAGTTTATTTTGACATAATAAAGTTTAGCCATAGCCAGTGTTGCCAGGTGCGCGGTTTTCCCGCGGAATTGGGATACTTTTGAAGTGTTGCCACGTTGCATTTTTTGTCCGCTGGATCGTGTATATCTATTTTGCATGCAAATTACATGAATATCTTCATAAAAAAATCCATATTTTAAATGAAATAATGTATTTATACCCAAATCCTACCAAACTGACTCCAGATCAGCATGTACACACATGGACATGGGTCAAGCCCACATACACACACGCACTGTGCGTGTGCACACATGCCTAATGCTCTTAGGGCCTCATGTACTAACGCTTTTGCGCCCACTTCAGGCATTTTTGTTTCACAATTTGCGCGTAAAAGCATGGCGAGGTATGTACAACCATGGTGCACAGAGGTAAAAGCGCAGTTAGCGTTGAAAATTCTACACTTTTAAAAAGCAGGCGTAAAGTAGGATGCGCATATGTCTCCTGATGAAATGGCAGCCGTAACACGAGCAAGGCCAAAGAATTTTTGGGGGTGGTATTTTTCACTCAAGCTCCAACTTGCATGCTAGAACGTCTCTATCACGTTGTATCCATGCGTCGTTGCTAACCTGTGCTGACGTAGTGACGTAGGCTAGCACTGAGTAGCCTTCGTTGACAGAAGACACGTTTAGCCACAAAAACATTGTAACCTCCTAAACTATGCAACGGAACGTAAATAAAAATACAAGCAACTCAATCGGGACCAAGACAAAACTTTTGACACCTAGGTTGTCTATGTAGTCCAAGTATTGACTGAGGCTTAGGGGTGAGAAAAGAATAATAATATGTATGTGCGAGAATAAAGGTTGTGCCCTTTCCGTAGGCAAAGCACACCCAATTAATAAAGAACCCCCTTTGAAGCTTATTCTAACAACAACATTACCGGCAGTAGCTGTAGAATCGCGATTCAAAATGTATCATCTGCTAACTGAAAATATGCCACCAAAAACGTAAATTAGCTTGACATTTATTTAGGGGGAAATCCCTCATTCATACAAAGCTCAGTGGTAGCGATCATTGTCAGTAACATCGCAAAATACATTATAGCCCTGTGTGCAGAAGCTGCCCCGGTAAATTGCACTACTACAGATACAGTAGACTACTGCTGTGTTCGTCTTGGTAGCGATTGTGTTGGTTGAATTCGATGTAACGTTCCGTTGTACGGTTTAGGCTGAAATAAATTATTTTCATGAACACAGAGCTGCCAACTCTCACGGTTTCGCCGTGTGACACACGCATTTCACCCATTTCTCACGCCACACCTTGAATATTTCACGCTGAAAAGGCAACGCCAAACAAGTAGCCAAGCTAACGTTGTAAACATTAACGGACGACGCGCAGGTTAACCGAGTGAAACAACATTGACGCGCAAACAGCCGTGCATGGCCGCGGGAACAAGGGGTGCTGAGGGTGCTGCAGCAACCCCTGACAGCACGAGAATTTAAAATGATATGACTTAAAAATCCACCACCGTGGCACAGCTCCGCAGTAGCGGACTGGCAATCGGGAGCACCGGGAGAAGAATATGGAAAACCAGGGTAAGAAACGTAGGGTGGGGCTGAAAAATTAAGAGACAAAGAAATCACCTTCACTAGACAAGGTTTTACCAATTGAAAAACTGCTATTTTTTTTACATGAAGCTTTTTGGAACAATTTTGCGCTCAAATAAAGGCCAAAACATTTTCGCACTCGCTTTAAGGATTGAACTCCCTAACTCGCGTCACATTGAACACAGACTATGCTTGCATTAGCAGGGCAGTTGTGGTGGCGTATATGGGTGCCAGTTCTGGTGGGCTGGTCTGGATCAAAGTCCAGGGCCAATTTTTACTCCCAGTTCCTCCCTGCCGCCCCGCAACATTAAGCCCCCACCAGCACCCCCCTGATAAAATATGTTCCCACGGCTATGCAGCCGTGTAAATTCGCCTTTGGGGGGAGTGAAGCTCGCAAAAGCTCGTCCGGGGGGGACTACCAAATCTCACGCCAAGGTTTTTGGAAAAGTTGGCAGCCCTGTGAACAGATTGACAAAGTTTAGGCTATGGCAATGAAGTTCAGGTTAGTAGTGAGAGTTTTCCCTATTGAAAGACTTTTGATTTAAGTAGCAACAGGGAGTGCCAACATGATCTGTCGCCGTTTGACAAACAGCTGTGGAGATGTTTTTGTAGCTAATAGTGTGTCTTGTGAAGGCTACAGCCTGAAGTGAGCTACGCTGGTTTGAAACCACAGGTAATGATAATTTCAGCCACAAATCGTTTACTTGTAATATAATGTCATCATAAATCCTACAACGAAAATGTATTTGTGAGGAATGTTTATTTAACAATTGAAAACAGATGCATTATAGGCCGCTGTAGTATGTGTTGCCCAGGCAACAGAGGCTAATGTCATGATGTTAATGCTTATATTTTACATTACACTTCACAATTGTTTCATATCACAAAGTAAAATTAGTAAATAGTTATCACCCTGGCCGCAGCTGCCTTGCAGTAAAGCTACAGTTAGCCTAGCTGTTTCCCAGAAATTAACAAGCTGTTAAACTAATGTTCTGCTAGAGGTAAAAACACTAGGTGTTTTTGTGACGTATTATGGTACGTCAGTGACTGTGGCTAGCAAGTTAGCCACCAATAGCTTCACCTTTCGCCACAAAAACGTAATTTAAACTTAAACCATGCAACGGAACGTAAATAGAAATACAAGCAACTCAATTGCTACCAAGACAAAACTTTTGACACCTAGGTTGTCTATGTAGTCCAAATATTGACGAAGGCTTACGGGTGTGAAGAGAAACAAGAAACAATAAATAAATATGTGAGAGAACAATGGTTTGTGCTCGCCAAAGGCAAACACACCCCAATAATGATACTACCAATTACAATAGATGCCTCGCAGCTTCGCTGCTTGGCCCCTAAAAACCAACAATAACAATAGGTTTCCTCCTTACGGAGGAATCCTAATAAAACTAACAGTAAATATAGCTGCAAGCAGCAATGTGGTGGCCAAGCAGGTCAGATGACCCAGAAGAAACTTTCGACATCTAGTGACTGCGGTTTACCTGGCTTTCTTTGCAGTGGCTTATAGTCTCGCTAAACAGAGAATCAGAGACATGACAAGCTTGTCAGCTTTGGCTGTATTTGAACCTCTGACGTTGCCAGGACACCAATTTATCCTAGTGAGCTATTCTCAGTGCTGGAAATCAGATTTCAGTGACTGCGTAAAAATATAAAGAATTTTTCCTGTGGCAAGCGGTTGTCAGATTTGTCCCAAGTTTAAACAGCTGTAATTCAGTCCTATTTTGATATGTCAATGTGATTGTGGTCTGAAGATAATCTGTGTAAAAGTTGGTGAATATTTGATACATTTTGAGTAGGACAAAAACGTTTTATTAATTAATGAAAATGGCGGCATCAATTTGGCTGGTATCACAAGTTAACATGTGTCAGACATGGGATCGCCCCCCTAGAGGTTAGAGGACACATATCTGTAAAGCACAATAAATCTGACTCTTCTTGAGTATAGATCCCCTGAGATTGAAACATTATCATTACCATTATGATTATACTGTTAGACAGCTACTGTGGCATACCTGGCTTCACTAAACAGATAAAGTTTACAGGTACGCCGTTTTTCCTGTGGGAAGCGTTGTCAGATTTGAACCAAGTATAAAAAGTTGTAATTCAGTCATATTTTGACAAATCGAGGTGATTGTAGTCTGAAAATGATTTGATTACATGTCCATGAAAATAGGAGCAACGGCAAACGAGGAGTTCAAAAAAGTATGTTTTTATGAAAATTCCAAATGGCCGACGCCCAAAATGGTGGACACGGGACAATGTGATATATTTCGACTTGGTATGCCACGTAGAATCAGAAGAGACCAATCTTGTGATTTATGTCAAATCTGTTCAGAAGTTATGATGCAAGAAATCCGATGCACTGGCTAGATGTAGATTAACTATATCTACAAAGCACAATAAATCGGATTCTTCATGAGTATAAATCCCCTGAGAATTAAACATTATCGTGGCCATTATGATTATACTGCTCGACAGCTACTGTCACATACCTGGCTTCACTAAACAGATAAACCAGTATCATGACATGCCTGAGACTTTGCCTGGATTCGAACCTACGACCTTGCACTTCAACGGAGCCAGTCTATCCCAGTGAGCCATTATCAGCACTGGGAATTGCTGTGTACAGTTACTGAATACAAAAAGGAAGCCGTTTCTCCTGTGGCACGCATGGTCAGATTTGGCCCGAGTTTAAACAGCTGTAATTCAGTCATATTTTTACATGGCAAGGTGATTGTGGTCTGAAGATAATCTGTGCCAAATCTGGTGAATATTGGATACATTGTGTAGGAGTAAGGAAAAAAGTTTTATTCATTCATTCAAAATGGCGGCCTCATCAATTCGTCTGGTATCACGCGTTAACATGCATCAGACGCGGGATCTCCTAAGATATCACGAGACATAGGAATTGCTTAAATACGCCAAACAAATCAACAGTTATTGGTCAAAACACAATCCTACCTATTGTAATGCCCCCTAGAGGTCAAATGACACTACCTGTCTCAAACCTCTTAATAAGAGGGCCTTGAGTCCATACACCAAGTTTGGAGTCAATGCATCAAAGCTTGGCTAAGATATTACCTCACTTCCTTTTTCCGGATCAGTTGCTCAATTTGATTGGCTGTAACTAACAAACGGTTGCAGAAATCAAAACGCCATGTGATGTCTTTTGTGAGGCTTGGTCTGAAAATGTTTGCCTATTGCAGCGCCACCTAGAGGTGAAATGGCATGACCTATTTTGGACTTCTTTAGAACAGGGTCCCTCGTCCCTATACCAAATTTGTTGTCAATGCAGTAAAGAGGTGCTGAGATATGACCTCACTTCTTTTATGGTGGCTTGGTTGACAATTTTGATTGGCTGATGACTTTGATTGGCTGTTCCAGTCGAGTGTAGAAAGTCTAAAAAACATGTGATTTCTTTTGTGTGGCTTGGTCTGAAGATGATCTGTGCCAAATTTGGTGAAGATTGGACAAACCTTATAGGAGAGGTAGCGAAAAAACGTTATATTCAAAATGGCGGCCACATCAATTCAGCCACATCAATTTGATGTGGCTGTATATAACAAACGGTTGCGAAAATCAAAGCTCCAGGGGATAATTTTTGTGAGGCTTGGTCTGAAGATCATCTGTGGCAATTTTGAAGAAGATTCGACAAGAATTGTAGGAGGAGTAGCGAAAAAACGCTTTTCCTTTACATTCAAAATGGCGGAGAATCTATAGAACTGGGTATGATGTCATACAGTGCGTTGAACTCGTCTTGATCCAGGGAATCCAACGATACCTCATTTTGGACAATGGGGCATATGGTTCAAAAGTAACATGTGTAAACACACCTTCAACTTTGACCCATTGGTGGCGCTAGATGGTTGGAATGGGAGACATGAAACTTGGTGAAATTGATGAGGGGACTGGTCCCAAATAGTGTGCCAAAATTCACAACTTCTGACCAATTGGTTCTAGGGGCTGCCATAGACTCCCATGGCAGAAGAAGATGTATAATAATAATAATAAATATAACTGCAAGCAGTAATGGCGGATTCCTCCAAACATTGCGAACCATTGAAAAATGTATATTCTTGACAAATTGGAACTGTATAGAAAAATCTATGCTGCAGAATCACCAATGGGATACCAAATCTGAAACATAATACCATCAAGATCCACAAGGGCCTTTATTTCAACCCAAGGAGTGAAGGGAGGGGGCTTGGTTAGCCTATCCATTCCAGAAAGCCTTTGTGCTTTAGGGCGTGGAATGTAGCGCCACCTATGGGTAATGGTGGGACAGTGGTGGTGTGGTAATTACCCTTGGTCTATACTTTCAAAAAAGCTCGAGCAGAGCATACCCCCCCGCTCTCAGGGTACCGAGCTTCAGCTCAGTCATGATGCTGGGATGAATGTAGGCCTATATGTAGAGACCAGGGAGACAGACACACCGGCCAGCTGCCCTGATGGGTCCGTGGTAGATCATTAATGTGGGTTGTATCCTACAACGCTCGTGGCCTCCGAGTAGGACATACTGCTGCTGATAGATCAAGACGTTTGGTGGTGGACACATTGCTGGACGAGAGTGACATTGTCTGCCTTCAAGAAACCTGGATGGCCAAGCAAGATCTGGACAAATTGAACTCCCTACACAAGAACTTTCATGGTGCTGGAGAGTCCACTACCGATCTCAGCATGAGAATGGTTTGTGGGAGGATAGCTGGTGGTGTAGCTATACTGTGGAACATAAAATATGACCCAACGGTAAAGGTGGTGTGGCTTAACGTTGACTGGGCTATTGGGTTGGAGTTTAATCACAATGAAAATAAATGTACTATTGTAAATGTGTACACACCATATGAATCCTATGACCATGAGGATGAATTTCAGAACAGGTTAGCTTTTATTCAGTCCTTCATAGAGGACAATAGTTCATGTTGTGTCTATGTCATGGGTGATTTTAATGCTGACATGTCAGATAACCGTTTATTCGCACAACATCTGCAGCAGTTCTGTAATGAAACTAAATTAATTATATCAAGCGTTATTGCCTGATACAAGTTTTACCTATATAAGTGAAACGTGGCACACAACTTCCTGGCTAGACCATATTGTAACCACAGCCGATGCTCATGACTCACTGGAAAGTATAGAGATGTGTTATGGGCTGGCCACCACTGATCACATACCAGTTGCTATGCTGCTAAATGTTGAGAGTGTACCCTTGTTGCTGGCCCCCCAAGAAAACTGGACTGGTCAAAATTGACCAAAGAGGTTATGCACAGATATTCTCTATTAACTGACAGCTTACATAGTGATGTTGCATTTTCTAGGGATGCCCTAATGTGCACGGATATGAACTGCAAGGATAAACATCATGCTGAAAAGCTCTGTGCCATGTATGATGATATTGTCAAATGTCTTTATGCTTCCAGTGAACCTTTTATTAATCACAAGAGTAAGGTCCCTAACGCACGGCCTGTCTGGAATGAGTTTGTGTCTGAGCAACATGCTGCTGCTAAAGAAGCCTTTAGAGTCTGGTCAGAGGCAGGCAGACCCAGACAGGGAGTGCTGCTTGAAAACAAAAACCTCACAAATGCTAGATTTAAATATGCACTCATTTCATTAAGAGAAATGAAAACACAATGAGAGCAGACTCGCTGGCCAGAAAGATGCAGAATAACAATCTTACTGACTTCTGGAAGGAGGTCAAGATCATAAATAATAACAGAACTCCCCTCCCTTCTGATATCAAAGGGGTTAGTTGTCCAGAGAAGATTGCTGATCTATGGCATGAGCACTACAGTCAACTATTTAATTGTGTTAAAAGTAACACAGTGAGAATTGATAATGAATATAAAGGTATCTCTGCAGACTTGATAGTTAGACCAGTAGATATTTATGATGCCATCCACATGCTAGACAACAACAAAGCTTGTGGTATGGATTATATTTCTGCAGAGCATCTAAAAAATGCCAGTTATAGACTCAGTCCATTTCTAGCCATGTGTCTCACTGGAATTATGGTTCATGGTGTTCTACCGAACTCTATTATGTCAGTACTGTTAGTGCCTGTTGTTAAAGATAAGGCTGGTAAACTGAACATCTAAGACAACTATCGACCCATTGCATTGGCCAGTATCTTGTCTAAAGTGTTTAAGAGAATTATTTGATTGAAATTGGAAATGTATATTCTGACTGCCGAAAATCAGTTTGGTTTTACTGAAAGTAGCCTACAATGATGCTTTTAGATTGCTACTTAATGTGCCAAGGTGGCATAGTGCTAGTCAGTTGTTTGTGTCTAAGCACGTACCAACCTGTAAGGCAATCCTGAGACAACTGATGTATGGTTTCAATGATGCTTTTAGATTGCTACTTAATGTGCCTAGATGGCGTAGTGCTGGTCAGTTGTTTCTGTCTAAGCACGTACCAACCTGTAAGGCACTCCTGAGACAACTGATGTATGGTTTCATGTGTCGACTGGACAAGTCTGAGAACTGAATAGTAGAGGCTCTGGTCAACCCTCTAAAGAGCTGCTATCGATTACTTGGAACTTAAGACTACATTGGCACAAAAGTCTTCATACTTTTTATGCACTGTATTATCTGTGTTTTATGTTTTTGTTTTACTCTCTTTTTTATAGCTCTGTGTCTGTTATTTTATGTGGAACTTGGCGTCTGAAATAAAGATTTATATATATATAAATACATATATATATATATATATCAATGTTTCAGGATTTGTATAACTTTTTACCATTGCATACAAAATCGGAAATGCAATACCAAAAAGATCAGCTTTTGTTAAGAGATCCAAGATTACAAGATCCACAAGGCCTTTGCTAGAAACTAAGGAATGAGTGGGGGCTTGGTCAGCCCACACTCTCCTGAAATGTTGCGTGTGCGTCTTGCCAAGCCCGCGCGTGTGTAAGTTAAGGCTGAGTGTGTGAGGATGTGGAGCACGCGCGGGCAGGAGGAGGGGAGACATTCATTGGAAATTTGGCTAGAAATTAGCCAAGCAAGCATGTTTCAAATATTCACCAAAAATCGACCTTTGATCTTACAGTCAACTTTTTCACAGATTTGTGTTATAAACATTCTCAAGAGTCTTCATATGAACTTGTGATTGAATCAGAGTATCAGCTTTTGACTGGCTGATGTGTAAAGCATTATTTTAGCGTTAGCGATAAGTTCAATTTGCTTTATATCAATCATTTTTGGAGATATGAAGTTGCCTTTGCACACGGTAACATATTGTAGTGTCTTCCATCGACATACCAAGTTTCGTGTTGATATATCAAAGATTTGCTGAGACATGACTTCACATCCTGTTTGGCGGCTTTTCTGATTAATTTGATTGGCTGTACCGGACAAACGGTTGTGAGGATCAAAATTCTTTTCGATAACTTTTGTGAGGCTTGGTCTGAAGATCATCTCTGGTAACTTTGAAGAAGATATGACAAAAATTGTAGGAGGAGTAGGCTTTCAAAGGTTTTTCATAAAACCGGAAATAGCGGAAAATTTATATAACCGGAAATTGACGCCATGGGGTGCGTTGAACTCGGCTTGATCCAGGGAATCCAATGGTACCTCATTTTTGAAAATGGGTCATACGGTTCAAAAGTTGCGTGTGTAAACACAAGACCAACTTTGACCCGTTGGTGGCGCTGGAGTGGTCTAATTGGAGACATGAAACTTGGTGTAGGTATAGAATCAACTGTCCTTAATGAGGGTGCCAAATTTCACAAAAAGTTGTCGAAGGGTTCTAGGGGCTGCCATTGACTTCCATGGAACAAGAATAATAATAAAACTAACAATAACAATAGGTTTCCTCCTGACGGAGGAATCCTAATAAGAATACGTAGAAACACTTAAGGTGGCTTCGCCGCTTCGCGGCTTGGCCACCAACAATAGGTTTATTCCTTACGGAGGAATCCTAATAATAAACCTAACAATAACAATAGGTTTCCTTCTTACGGAGGAATCCTAATAAAAAGAAAAGGTAGAAACACTTAAGTGGCTCCGCAGCTTCGCTACTTGGCCACCAATAATAAGAAAAGGTAGAAACACTTAAGTGGGTTCGCAGCTTCGCTGCTTGGCCCCTAATAATACTAACAATAGTCCATGAGCCAGGGCCCCAAATTTGGGCCATCGGTATCATCTGGGGGCACAAAGTCTCATAGTGATTCTTGGTATACACCCAGTGGCAGTTCTGGCACATGTTTTTTAATGCTTGTGCGCCCCCCACGTGACATCAAAAAATGGCTGCCCTGTCTGCCCGTGCCTAAAACCACCCCTGTATACACCTCTAGTACTAGAAAGGGTTTAGGCTAATGATAAGGATATTGTCAATATTCTATAATATGGTGCTTGGTATTGTAGGAAAGGGGACCTTTTAGGCTTTCATTTAAGCCCAGTACTAAATCTATCCGACAAACACAGAGGTCACATGACTTCTTTAAACCAGAAATAACACACATTTTCTCACAATTTCCGCCTGAACTGTATGCTTTCTTTTATCCCTGGGGCATGAAGGAACATCAGGGACACAAAACTCAACAACTTCAATACTCAAAGCACTCTGATGATTCAGAAAATTTACAATGTACCCATACTATTTATTTCTGAGAGCCTTAAATTACACTTGTGCAGCCAGCATAAGTCTTCAAAATAGAATGGAGCCAATAGAATGGACAAATAGGATGGAGCCCCAATCGTTGTAAAAGTCAATAAAGAAACAGGTTGCAAAGCGGATTATATATTTAATCAAAGACTGGTTTGTATGTTGATATCCATTATTTAATATCTAATCTTCATCATTTTCCATGTCATCCTCGTCTTCATCTGAACTTTCTACACAGGTCCCCTGGTTTTCACACTGTCAGTTTACACGTCTGTGCACCTGAGGCCACGTTTACACATAGCCGGGTATTTACAGAAACAAATATTTCTGCCCCTACGTTTTCTAAAATAACGTCGTACACACAAGTACGTCTTCAAAAATGTTTCTGTTTACATGAACCCGCATATACGCCCCCGAGCGCCATCATAACTATGCCAAACCTGTAGGCGGCAGTGTAATGTGAAGGATAAAGCCATGCAAACCAATCACAATTTTCAAAATCAACAACTACGAATAACACGACCGACTTCCTTTACCTTTCAGGCGCAAGGTTCATTTGTTTGAATGATTCACAAATGCGATGCACAAATGTATTTCGTGATTCAGAAATGTAACGCAATTCTCAAATAAATGACCCCATTATGCTAGACTTCATGCACCACCGGCGGTGCCGACAGCCGGCTGCGTTGAAGCTGAGTGTGCCGACAGCCGGCTGCGTTGAAGCTGAGAAAGCCATTGGCTGCTTCAAGTCAGCCGGGCTGCAGGCGACGCCGGCGCTGCATGAAGTTGAACGCACGTGTTACTATAAACAGGACGCTCTCATGACGTGATGCTTTTTTAGTCCCATACTGTGAGCTTTGAGAACCTAAAACTCCGTTTAAACTAGTGCACACGCAAACACAAAACCTGAGTTTTCAGAAATCTCCACTTTGGCCGGAGTTTTTAGAAATGATCGTTTTCCGTGATAAAACCTCTGTTTTCGTGTAAATGAAAGGCCAAACCGCATGAAAATATATGCGTTTTTCTTCCGTGTAAACGGGGCCTGAGGCCATTTGCAAGACAAATACATCATGGGACTGAACACTTTTTTGTGCAGTTGCAGGCGAGTAGACCCAGGACAGCTTCAAGTGCTGGCTGGCCTTCCATCCAATGCAGCACCAACTGTTCACCTTCCTCCTCTGTCTCCAT
This sequence comes from Hypomesus transpacificus, assembly GCF_021917145.1. Taxonomy (NCBI): domain Eukaryota; kingdom Metazoa; phylum Chordata; class Actinopteri; order Osmeriformes; family Osmeridae; genus Hypomesus; species Hypomesus transpacificus. Next base: position 341,621 of record NW_025813722.1, on the reverse strand, counting down.
CTTCCATCCTCTGCCAACAGGGCTTGGCACTTGTGGGTCCTTTTCTAAAACATTTCTCCAAATACCAGCCTGATAGTTAGCTCACAGTGTGTGTTGCCTCAAGCTATCCTTGCACGGTGGGAGTTGATGACTCTCGATTTCACCTTTCTTTGCACAGAAAATGTGGTACCTGAGCTTGTTGATCATGGTGGTTGATGCTTTTGGGGCATAGAAGACACATGTAAATGCTGCCAGTTTGTTGCTCAGTTCTGGTGAGAGGTCCCATTCCTGGCCCAACTTCAAGAATGTGTCTTGTGTTTCTTTGTTGTTCATCAGGAGTGTAAGTGCTCTTGTCTTTCCTTTGCCTGCAAAAGCGCTTACAGTGTCACATCCTGTGTAGGCGTGCAACCCAATGAGAGCCCTACAATTGTCCATGCCAACAGTGGCTGGAACCTTCCTGATAGCTACCAGCCTTGTACGGGTTCTTGTGCCACACTTCAGGAACAATGGGGCCTCAATCTTGTCACAGAATGCTAAAGACATGATAAAGACATCTGTGTCTTCTGAACAGATAACTATAGATTGGTATCCCTTGCGGCATGGGCAGCATGGAGAAGTAGTCGTCCATCTGCTTCTTCTTGTTGACGAGTTAACACCTCCTCACTGTCTTGTGTAGAAAACCAGGGGAGTCAGACCAGCCAATCCGGCCCCGAAGGCGGGTTCATCGACTTCAATTGGGGGAGGTGATAGAGGGAGTCTACCTGCCTGTTGAGGTGCTGCAGCCACTGGGCACATGGCACTGGTCACACCTGGAGCCCATCAGACAATCAGGTGAGGGCTTAAAGGGAGCCAGCCCAAGGCCGCAGGGGAGGGAAGGAACCAGAGAGACAACCCTGGAGGAGCGTTGCCAAACCAACTAACCTTTCCCTCTGCTTTGACCCCCCCAGAACCACACTCCTTGAAGGACCACAGACCCCGGATGGGAAGACCCCTAATTTAAAGTTTGTCCCACTACCCTTACCCTGAAATCCTATAGTAAAGACTAATTTACGTTAACCCCCCCGTGTCTGAGTCCTATTTTATTGTGTATTGGGTATTCAATTCCCCTGGGTTGCTACACTTGATATATGATTCTGTAACATTTATCACTCACAGTTGCATATAGAATCTTCTCCTGTAGCTTTTCTCTGTATTCTGGCTTCCTCCATTCATTCACTATGAAGCTAATGAGACTAGCTTTGTTATTGACTTTGTTATTGGTCAGGAAGCTCCTCCACTGCCTCACCATCTGTGTGCAGTGTGTGTGATATCCTGCAACTCATGACCAGTCTCTTCACCCCAGAGATATTTCACTGTTCTTGATAGAGGTCTGCTTGTATGTGTCAAACACAACATCTATTTTTCTACTCTGACTGCCTTCCCTCGAAGCCATACCCAGGATTGTTGTGGCAACATTTCTGAAAGTAACTTCATCACCTTTCACTTGTTGGACTAAGTGCATCCCATCAACTACTGTGGCAGAGTTTTCTGGGTGTTTCTCCTGTAGTGCAAAATTTTTCTGCAAGGCTGTGGCCAAGTTGCTTTGTTTTGTTTTTCTCAGCAATCCATCTGGTGTGGAGAGTGCCCAGGGCAATGGACCAAGAGGATGAGAAAGGATATCCTCCATGTTAAGACTACGTGCTTGTGCTATCACTATGATGCGTCCAAACAGAGAGCTGTCTGCTTTCAAGATGACTGCCCTCCCACTTGATTTCACTTCTCTCTTCTTACACATATCACTGAATGTTTTCAGCTTGTTGGTTTTCATTGGGTCGTGGAATATCTTTGCTGGTGTTTCTTTGTCTAGTCTCTCATCTTTGAAGTTTGCATAGCATTGCTCGCCAATCTCATATTCCTTCATCAGGTCATAGGCAATGTCTTTGGAAGCTGTCTTTGCCATAGAGATGCTAATGAGGTCCTGCTTCTCTGCAAATAAGAATATATTTTATTGTCACCGTACTATGTACAACAAAATTGAGTGCTCACAGTCCGTGTTTACAGTATTAAACATTTTATGGCAGCAATTAATGTGACTAGTGCTGTTGGGTATAAACTGTGTTTTGTCTGTCTGTGCATGTTTTGATTGATATATACCGTCATATGGGTTTATCCATCCTTGTATGAGGCTAACCACTGCTGAAACTGCTTCCTCATCTTCCTGGATTCTTGGTGACTGTAGCTCTGAATGAGAAAGCTGTGATTTGTTGCCTTGTAGCATCTCCCTTAACTGTATGGCACTGCGGCTGTTAGCTAGTAACCCCTGACCGCTCCAGCTTTCAGGCTAAACCGTGATGTGCCTCCAGGATCAGTGTGTCTTTATTCATTGTGACTTCAATAGCCTGGTCTACAGGAATCCTCCCAGATGTGTTGTTATTTGACAGCTGCACTGAGAACTGGCCTGTCTTGAAGGCCCATACACAGAAAGATACTTCTCTCGGATGTTGGTCATCTGAGCAAAGTAAGGGGACAGGTATCTGAGAAATGAGAGAGAGATTGATTTTAATATTTTGGCTAGAATCTTTACAAATTGAATTGATGCAGAATATACAAACATACAGAAATGCATAAGAAATTTACCTGGCATAATTCATCTTATCGTAGGCAAAGCACCATGGGATCATGGTTCTTATAGTGTGTAAGTGCAACTCCCAGTCCCGCTCAGGAGACGCGCGCAGAAGGCCAAGTACTACATCCTCTACCATGTCAATGTATGACATCCAGAATGCAGAGAGCTCTCCATTGTTGTGAGGTGTCCATTGAGGTGTTCTAGAAAGTCTGTCCATGGGGTTATCGGCTCAGCTGAGAGTGGACTTTGCAGCATTTTGGTAATCTTTTCTTGGTTCAGGTCACTGGTAATGTCTTTCACATCTTCCAAGAATGATTTGATAATCTCACTCCCTTTGGAGCATTTTTCTCAACCCAGGGTGTGAACTCTTCCCATGTAAGTCTCATCAGTGCTTCTGAGATGTACTTGTGAACCCTGACTGCACGGTTATAGTTTTTACCATCAAGGACTCCATTGATGGACCCGCCTGCGACAACTCCTGCATATGTACTTTAGACCAACATCTCTAAACCGCTTTCCTATGATGGCTAAGGCATTGCATATGGTATAGAATGTCCCCATCCTGAGAAGAATGTTGGAGAACAATTCTCTGTGCTTCCAGGTTATCTCAGTGGCTTTTGCATAGAGCGCTTGATCCATGACTACAACTAAACCTTGTTAACCTTTAGATGCGTGAGTTCTAAATATTACCGACGCTTCCACCAGAGTGAGTTATTTTTTCCAAACGAAAGCCAGCTAGGTTTAGTTAGCTTCCGTTACCTAGCAACCTAGCATAATACTCGTAGCAATGCTACTACCTGCTAGTGTTACTTGTTAGCCTCCTAATTGTACATTTTGAAGCCATACTATAGCGTTTGTCATATAGTTTTTGTCCATCGGAAAATAGTCGGTTGGAATGTTCAGAATCACACGTGTGACGGTACTCTATAGGGCCCGCTTTTGAACGATCACATATTTGTGACGGTACTAATTAACGGGTTAAACTGTCAAAATCCATCAACATTCCGTGCATGAGCTACTTTCTAACTATAAGTGGGTGAATATCAAAATACATGATAGAAACCTTTTTTTAACCACTTTCAAGTGTTATGTTGACAAGACTATTGAAACAATTACTTTTTATTACAACTGTACATGAATAAATAGGCCATTTGGCCCTGGACTAATAGGGTATTCTACTTGTCCATTCTATTGGCTCCATTCTATTTTGAAGACTTGTGCTTGCTGCACAAGTGTAATTTAAGGCTCTCAGAAATAAATAGTATGGGTATATTGTACATTTTCTGAATCATCAGAGTGCGTTGAGTATTGAAGTTGTTGAGTTTTGTGTCCCTGATGTTCCTTCATGCCCCAGGGATAAAAGAAAGCATACAGTTTAGGCGGAAATTGTGAGAAAATTTGTTATTTCTGGTTTAAAGAAGTAATGTGACCTCTGTGTTTGTCGGACAGATTCAGTACTGGGCTTAAATGAAAGCCTAAAAGGTCCCCTTTCCAACGATACCAAGCACCATATTATAGAATATTGACAATATCCTTATCATTAGCCAAAACCCTTTCTAGTACTAGAGGTGTATACCAAGAATCACTATGAGACTTTGTGCCCCAGATGATACCGATGGCCCAAATTTGGGGCCCTGGCTCATGGACTATTGTTAGTATTATTAGGGGCTAAGCAGCGAAAAAAAATGACATAAATGAAAGCCTAAAAGGTTCCCTTTCCAACAATACCAAGCACCATATTATAGAATATTGACAATATCCCTATCTTGAGCCTAAACCAGATATACACCAGATTTCAAAAACTGAATTATCTTAAATAAACTGCTATAGTGAATTTTCTAGTACTAGGGGTGTATACCTTGCCAAAAAACAATGATAGCATTTGTCCCCCCGATGATACCGAGCAACCCCCCCTGGCTCATGGACTGCAAAAACAATAGGTGCCTTGCAGCTTCGATTGCAGCTTCGAATCCAATGCTAGTTTCCTCAAGGATCACAATGACTCTTGCTTAGAGACCTGTTGCTCTTGTTGGTTAGTGGGAACTGATTTAAACTGTTGTATTCGCTGCGAAATATTCTATTTTAGTCAATCTTATTTTTTATTTATTTTACTGTTGCTTGCTTTTCTACATAGGTACACTTGCACTTAGTGATTCATGTTGTTTAATTGTAACTTGCTTAGGGTTATAGTTTGGGGCTATCTTGTTGTTATTATCAGTGACCTATGCACTTTGTAAAGCTCTCTTTTGGAAGTCGCTTTGGATAAAAGCGTCTGCTAAATGAATAAATGTAAATGTAATAAAACTAACAAAAACAATATTTTCCTTCCTACCAGAGGAACCCTAATTATAATTATACAATTGTTATTTATAGAATACAAATGACTGCAACAAGCTGGGTGCCATTACAGAAATGCAACATATCCAAGCTCTATTGAGGAGCTTGGGTTGGGGTTTGGAACACACACCCTTAGGTGTTAATTGAAATATAAATATCAATTTTATTAATTAATTCAAATCTAACTAAATAATTTCCATTATTTTGACAACATTTCTTTCTGGGCACAAGCAAGGACCCAGTGTGTTCATTTGCTTTTCACTTTGTGCTTGGGCTATGACAAACAGACAGTAGACCTAGAAAAAATCAGACCACACAGACCTTCCCTAAATAATTTACTAACTTTACAGTGTACCAACAAAGTATCGAGTCGTTTCTGAACAAAGTGTTAGTCTAAAAGGTTTTTTCTCTGCAAAAAAGAAATATGTAGACTATTTGGTTATACAATAACATGTTCATCACTATAGGCCGCAATATGCTACTCTGACTCCGTTTACGGACGGCCACGGATGGATACGGACAGACGGATAGACTTAGTTCACGGTTCTCCGTAGGCTGTGGGTGCTGAAAACAATTCACTGCCAGAAGAGTAGGTAGCGCAATGGTTTTTGTCAAAGACGACCTTAGAGAAACCGTCTTTGTGTGGAAGTCATCGTCGAGTGTTTATTTACCTAGGTTATCGAAAAGTCGGAGCAAATTTACAAATTAGCCGTTTCATCAATAAAATACGCACATTTTCAGCAACTACACTGCCCATTTCTTGTCACATTTTAATCCAGATGCTGATTTACATGTACTGTTTGGCTGAAATATGAATTGTAAAAAGTTACAGCAATGGCGGTCATAGGATTCTGTTCGTCCAGTTTATCACGGTAACCCCGCCCCTAATGCAAGCGGTTCTTAAAACTGACCAATCACAGCCAGGGGGTACCCGTAACTATCCGAAATTACGACGGATAGTTAGAAAATTCAGGAGGTGCGCGTCAAGCTCTCCGGGGCTCTCCGAGGGCTCTCGTAGAGCTCTCCGAGGGCATTCCACGTAGACAAGGGCGTTCCCCTGTGTCCGTTTTTTGGAAAACGGAGAACCCTAAATCGGCCTTTAGTGGCAAAAAAATGATTTTCACAGAATAGAAATAGGCCTAGCCTACTTAATTGATCCTAACTTCCGAAATGTCCCACAACCAACGCAAGAGTTGACATGTTGGCAGTCCGATCCATTGCAAACTGCTCCATTGACAATGACCTACTTACAGCGTATCGCAAATGTTTTGTTGCATCGGGCGTGAATTACCCCAGAAAAAAATACATTACCCCATTCTTGGCATTTCTCTAATATGTCCCCATATCTGTTATGTCTTATGCATGAAATATTTGAATGTGAAATAGTTATAGTGGTACTGAAATTGGGTTTATTTTCGTCAAACATTCAAAAACAGTCTACATCAGAATAGGATGAATATCCATAGTCTTGAATCAATACATTTGATCAACATACTGTGCGGTGCACATACATACTCATACTGTATGCTTAAAGCAATCATTTAAGGCATGCACAGGCAAGTCTGCACAAAAGTCTGATTTAGGATTATAGCAAAACATACCAACACTATTACACTATTATTGAGTTTGCAGATAGTTTGTTACTATTTTTATAGTTTGCAGCTTTCTCTTCATTTCAAGATGCAAAAGAGACTAAATCAAACAGAGCAGATTATGTTAAACATAATATTAAGTTTACACTTATGACATCAGAAAAATAAATTGTTTAAAAAAAGAAAGGTGTGTCTTTGAATGAAAAGATAGAGTTCAATAGAATAAAAATAAACCTGGGATATCAGAAAAAGTGTAAACAAATCACTGGTGTCATAAATTATCATGAACTGGTGGTTAATAACTGTCCTCCACACAGCATAACGAATGAAAACCTTTCAAACAGGCTTTTTACAGCAGTTTTTCAAATAAAGTAATTTACCAAGAGTCATTTACCCGATGAATGGCTAAAGACATGAACATTCTTTGGACTGTTGTGTTTGTGCTCATGATCATGATTTGACAATAATAAAAAGAACTGAGCACTACTGTATTTACTCATAAAAATTAAATGATAAATTAACAGTCACTGTAAAAAAATCAATTTGGTGGAAACAAGCAAGACATTGAGTACAGTTCATATATTGACACTTTTACACAGATGTTTCTACAGTTCTGTGTTTAAAGCAAGCAATTTATATTTATATATACATAGTAATGAACAATCATTGTTAACTAAATTAAAAAAAAAAAAAAAAAATTAACTCGAAGCCCCATACAAGTTGAGCTAAAATTGTATTTTGTAAAGTGGTTAGTAAACCGCCATGCTACAGTTTGGTGAGAGTAGTGAAAGGGTATGGGAGCCATTGCTGTCTGAGACCTCCAACTTCAACATGCACTGTCAGAGTGGCTTATTCTCACTTGTTATGTCCAATGGGAAACCCTTTAGCTAGAACCCAAAGCCATCAAGGATGAAGTTCACTGTATTATAAAGACAAGGACTTGGGAAAACACCTCGTACATTCGATCAACATGCTTGTTTGGCATAGGCCAACTGGCAACTTTCATATATTGTTGTTACGGATCAAATTTACTGTCAAGAAGTGGAAAATTGTTCATTTGTGCCCCACAAATTTGACATAAAAACAAAAAAAAGTTTTATGTGGTATTTTGGTTTTTGAAAAGTCTCAAATTGTGGGGGTGGTTCCAACCACAAAATCAGATCTGGCTAATCTGGCTATGCTTTATTGGTGATTATGAAGTACTATAACTGACAGGTATGAGTTTATTTGCTTTGGTTTGCAATTTTCTTAAAGGTCACGTGACATAAAAACTTCACTTTAGGAGGTTATTTAACATTAATGAGTTCCCCTATTCTGCCTTTGGTCCCCCAGTGGCAAAATGTTTCGATAGGTGTAAACCAAGCCCTGGGTGTTTTTCTCCGCCTTTGAGAAAAATGAAGGCTCAATTGCTCTGTTTGAAAATCGGCTCCTTGTGACGTCACAAGGAGCCAGGCTACCGCCCTTCTCTCTGCTTTGCCCGCCCAGATAATCTGGCCCGCCTATGAAAAACTGAGCTACGATCGTGCAAAGGCAAGTGCAATATCAATTTTTCCTGGAGAGACATCATGGCTAGCAAAACGAACGAAGCATAACAATTGCTCAGTGTTTGGATGTACAAATCAAAACAAAAGTAATTTTTTAGTTCCTTCATCCAAGCCTCTGCACAACCAGTATCTTAATTTTATTTTAGATGGAAATGGCCTTGCTGAAATTAAATTCTGGATCTTTCCTAACTCTCCTTGGTCAAGCTACAAACCTTGGACAGGTAAGCTGACTAACGCTATATCATTTTGTTGCTTTACTGTATATGGTTACCTAGCCTGCTACCCTTAGAATGTGGCTGTAACATTAGCTCTGCAGCTAACAGCTGAGTTACTGTTGCTAATGTAAAGGTAGATGGCATCAAGTGTGTGTGTGAATACAATCGCTGTAACGCCAATGTTGTACACTTCTTTTTTATTTGGATAACAGTTCTGCTTTTGGTGTAATGGCGCACGATATCCGCCAGTGTCCTCATTGAAATGACCATAATTGTGCACCTTTGCAAACCAGGGGGATCAGATGAGAATGGATAAATTCGAGGCATCTTACAGCAACGGGAGCTACGAGCAATAGCGATACATCGATTGTAAACATTAGCGCATGTTGCCGCCCCTCTCCTCCTCATTAGCATTTAAAGCTGCAGACACAGAAACAGCGCGTTTTGAGGAAAGCTCATTGTTGGACTGCTCGTAGTTGCTGTAATTATGCACCAAGGCTGAATTTCAGGAAAGATACTTTAGATTCAGTAATAGGGAACCACTAAGGCCTATATAAAAACATCCAAAAACAGCACATCATGTGACCTTTAAACGCTTGTGGCAAGAGCCTTGGGCCTTGGACAAGGCTTCACATTTAAAATACTGCTCAATAAGTCTTTCAAAGACACTGACTCATGGTATAAAAGCATCAAACCTTTAGTTAAAACAGTCTAAACATTTAGTAAACTATAGTTTGAACATGCACGAGAAAGTGGAATTGTTAACTGCTGTCCTAAAAAAGCATCACATACTCCTTTCTATCTGCCCCGCCTCCTCCCATAAACACACACACACAATCACACACACACAGCTAAATACACAGACACAGCATACTGCTTATGTCACTTGCCAAAAGAAGGCGCTGTCCCTTTGTGGCTTGGGAGACATTCCAATCATGGTACATTGACTAGGACACTGACCCTCTAAGGATAAAAAGGTTCTACTCAGCAGATAAGAACTTATCCTCACCAGAGAAAAATTATACAGCAAAATATATGCAAAGGGTGATATCTTACAAGGGAGAAAACATTACTCCCCTAAAAGCCATTGATGACTAATAGACAATTTGAGCAGTTATTCAGTGCGTATTCTGAAGTTCCATTGTGTTACAAATGTAAAATATTTATACCAGAAATATAAAATCTTTGCAGAGAAAGATATAAGGCATTGGGAGTGGTATGATGTCTCACTTGGTAAGGGTAAAGATACATTGTGCTCATTCTGCAATATTTCTGCATTTTAGCATTCTGTTAAGTTATGTTAAATGTAGTATTTCTTAAAGCAGCAGATGCCTGCTTTGAATCTTAAGACTACAAGTCTGTGTTTCTGTGCTATGTTCAGAATATGTGGATTTAATTCTTCCTAAATAACAAGTACCTTACTGCTTGCAAGATATACCCGCAAACCCCAACCCTTTCCCTTGCATCCTCTCCATCTGTGCAAAACAAAGGACTGCTGTTCAGCCCTCATCCAATTCTCCTTTCGCCCTTCCCTCTTTCGTATTTTCTTTCTCAACTTCTTGCCGTATACTTGTACACAGCCGCAGTATGTGTATAGTGTGATTTGTGTGTGCATATCTGCATGTGTGCATCTGTGATTGTGTGTGCGTGCATGCAAGTCTATGTACATACATATGTACTTACAAATATGCATTTGTGATTGAAAGCATTGACTGCAGTCATTGGAAACTACAATACAAAAAAAGCAAAGACAAATTAGTTCACTTCAATATTTTGAACCAAACCTTACCGAGGCAATAATAATTAACGACAAAAAAAGTCCCAATCATCATCTTTCATTAATTCATTACATCTATCATACAAAGTGCATGACTATTTATTTGAACTTAGACCGTCAGTCATTATGTTAAGCTACAGTGAAGCCTTTTGGTGTCACAAATAAAACAATCACTTTTTGTTTTACATTGTTAAGGAGCTCATTGAAATAGAACTAGAAAATCCCCTAAAAGCAGATGTCATTTCCAGTGACATTTTACTCTAGCTTTAGCAGACTGGAGTGATTTGGGAGGCTTGTTGAAGAAAACTGTGACTTACAATCCACCTGAAGAGAAGATCTTTACATAAGACTGCATTTGCTCCTGCCATACCTTCTGCACAACACCTGCATTCTGGGTAAAACATGCTGTAGGAGGTAGAGTTAAAGGGGTTGTCTGTGTCTGAGAACATGTACAGGCCTTCCATGCTCGTGCAGCAAGACCCAGATTAAAGGACAGAGGGTAGGTTGCAGGCGCTTGAGAAGAATAGTGCTTTGATTTTGGAAAGTGTACAGTCTTGTTAGTTTGCTTGTTGTTTGTGCAGTCTTGCCATCTGGATGCAGGTTTAATTAAAACCCTCAGGATTTTAATATAACTGGCAGAAATGAATGACAGATTGAAGTTAGATTTGGGCATGTATGTGGATCAATTATTTCATTGTAAAAATTCTTTAGTTAAATACAATCAATGAAGAAAATTCTCAACAAATACACAAGCAGGTGAACAAAGATAATGGCACATATGGGTAAAAACAGGAAACCTAAAAGTGCCAAAATAGTGTCACAGTAATAATTATCATTTTAACTGGGATTGTCATACTCACGTCCCCAGTTGAAGATGATAGCTGCAGTTATGATAATGATCCCTCCCACTAGGGAGACAATGGATAGTATCATGGCATTACGACCCAAGCGCCGTGCCCCATCGATGTTCCCCTCTTGCAGACTGTTCCGCGACTGCAAAATCCGAGTGTAAAGATGATCAAATGTTGTGAAGCCAAATAAAATGTACAGTACCTTTCTTACAATTCTCATGTGATGATGCACATGCATATCAAATGTCTGGCTATGAATGTACACTTGTGGCCAAAAGTATTGGCAATGACACATTTTGTGTTTTGCAAAATTTGCTGGTTCAGTGTTTGTAGATATTTTCTTCACGTTTCTAAGGTATACTGGAAAACAATACTACGCATTTCATGAATTTTTAAGGCTTTTATTGGCAAAAACAAAAGGGGAGTCCCCCCTTTTATAGCAATCAATCTGCTCTTTTAATCCAATCAGAATAATAGAGAGATTTCACCTGACTAGAACTCATTCACACTTTCCCATTTGCTGATGGACTTATGAAATGATGTTAGCTGGTCATGTTTGCTAGGACCCAAAAACAGTGAAATGTGGGTTTTTGTGATAAAGTTCATTTTTTTAGGCCAGTGAATCTTTGATTTAAAATGCATCTGATCACTTTACACAAGAAACATGAATCAATACCACAACAACTTAAGCAGCAAACTTTGCAAATATAAAATGTGTGTCAATGGCCTGTCACAATCATAATACCTAATATAGGTGGACTAAGAGTATTGAATTTGCTTCACAGGAGAGAATTGTACTTGCTCATTCAATTGCATTGTCATGTGAGCAAATATGGGAAGTTCAATTTGCTGAGGTGAAAAATAATTATGCACAATGGTAGGTACTCCAAAGCAACTTACCATTACAGAGAAGGTCAGAGCTACGATGTTGATGGGCCACAGAGGGCAGAAACAAGAGAGGATTGCTAAAATCAGATAGTCTCTGGGTTTGGACCCATCGCCAGGGCCCTCTGGCAGCATACTAGGTTTGCGACTGAGGGAGGGTCTAGGGGACCCCGCTGAGTGGCCCAACGAGCCAGAGCAACTGCCCAGCTGGGAGCGACCATTCAGTTCGTGCCCACCTGGCTTGGTATGCTGCTTCTTTGGCGGGGAGGAGAGGGACGATGCAGGGGGGGAAGGGTCTGCAGAGGCATGACAAATTCCATTACCTGCAGAGGATATAGATTGATATACAGAAGTTAGGGGAGACAGAGTTTACAGAAAAAAGAAATACGTAACAGTAATTCCTTTGTGTTTCATTAACATTTTTGTTGTTCCCAAACACTATTGTGGTAGAACTACTTCACTAAAGGCCAACAAAATTATGTGGCCAATCAGGGGATGTCATATGGCTGAGACGGGAGAAAGGCATAACATTAAATCAAGTTCATCTCTTTGTTTGATTTCCCAAATAAGGACACACTTAGCAAGATGTAGTGAGGTGAGGGGACATCTCCACATCAGACACTGTGTCATATATCACTTCAAAATAAAGAGGATGGGGTGGGGCGGGGTTGGGGGGAGGTTTATTTACTGTTCTCCATCTTCTCGTTGATCACTGCCAGGTGGTCCAGTTCAGCAGCCCTCCCTGGGCCAGAGGGTGTAGCTGGTTGTCCGGAGATTGTTGGTTGGGAGGTGACAGGTGCTTGGCTTGACTCCGTAAGCTGGTACACTCTCTGACCTTCTTCCCTGCCACTGCAAGCAGTGGGCTTGGTGGTGATGGAGTTTGAAGCCATGGCTGAACAGGGACAATTCTAATTGAGCGTAGATGTTGGCGTTTGGATCGCTGAGTATGACTTGGAAGGTAAACAAACTGAAATAGATTTTTTTAAGAATTGGTTATTTGAATCACTTTGTTGCTTTATTTCTACTTCAGCATTAAGTCGAGTTCGAATTGTGAGGGAGACAGCCCCAGTGTCAATAAATAAAACAAAGATATGCACCCAGATCTACTCAGTCGTCTTTGAATCAATTAATCCAATTAAAAAGCAATCATTATACTCATTTACTTTGCCAAAAGCCCAACATACAGTGCCCTCCAAAAGTATTGGAACAGTGAGGCCAATTCCTTTATTTTTGCTGTAGACTGAAAACATTTGGGCTTGACATCAAACGATGAATGTGAAACCAGAGATCAACGTTTCAGCTTTTATTTCCAGGTATTTACATCAGGATCTGATGCACAAATTAGAAAATATCACCTTTTTGTTCGAACCCACCCATTTGTCACGTGAGCAAAAGTATTGGAACATGTGACTGACAGGTGTGTTTTGTTGCCCAGGTGTGTCCTATTACATACATTATTCAATCAATAAATACCACTGAATGTCTACACTCAGGTTCAGATTGGGTAAGATAGGTTTTGTCTATGCAGACTGTATTCAGAGGTGAAAACAACATGAAAACCGGAGCGCTGTCTTTGGGTGAAAAACAAGCAATTGTGAGTCTTAGAGAAGATGGAAAATCAATCAGAGCCATTGCAGAAACATTGGCCATAGCCAGTACAACCATTTGGAATGTCCTAAAGAAGAGGAAAACTACTGGTGTACTAAGTAACAGACGTCGAACAGGTAGACCAAGGAAAACATCAGCAGTTGATGACAGAAACATTGTGAGAGCTGTAAAGAAAGACCCTAAAACAACTGTTAGTGAGATCAGCAACAACCTCCAGATGGCAGGAGTGAAGGTATCACTATCTACTGTTCGCAGAAGACTTCATGAACAAAAGTACAAGGGCTACACCAGAAGATGCAAACCACTCATTAGCAAGAAGAATAGGAAGGCCAGGCTGGAATTTGCCAAAAAGTACAGAGATGAACCTCAAAAATTCTGGGACAAAGTTTTATGGACTGATGAGACAAAGATTAACTTTTACCAAAGTGATGGAAAGGCTAAAGTTTGGAGAAAGAAAGGAACTGCTCATGATCCCAAACACACAAGCTCATCTGTGAAACACGGTGGAGGTAATGTCATGGCTTGGGCTTGCATGGCTTCTTCTGGGACGGGCTCATTAATCTTCATTGAGGATGTAACACATGATGGCAGCAGCAAAATGAACTCGGAAGTCTACAGAAACATTTTGTCTGCCAATTTAAGGAAAGATGCAACCAAACTGATTGGCAGAGCCTTCATCATGCAGCAAGATAACGACCCAAAACACACTGCCAAAACAACAAAGGAGTTCATCAGGGGCAAGAAATGGAAGGTATTAGACTGGCCAAGTCAATCTCCAGACTTAAACCCTATAGAGCATGCATTTTACCTGCTTAAGAGGAGACTGAAGGGAGGAACCCCACAAAACAAACAACAACTGAAAGAGGCTGCAGTGAAAGCCTGGGAAAGCATCAAAAAGGAAGAATGCAAAAGTTTGGTGACGTCAATGGGTCACAGACTTGCTGCAGTTATTGAAAGCAAAGGATTTGCAACTAAATATTAAGTCTTATTCACTTAAATATGTTTTAAGTATATCTGTTCCAATACTTTTGATCACATGACAAATGGGTGGATTCAAACAAAATGTGATATTTTCTTAGTTGTGCATCAGATCCTGATGTAAATACCTGGAAATAAAAGCTGAAACGTTGATCTCTGGTCTCACGTTCATTATTTGATGTCAAGCCCAAATGTTTTCAGTCTACAGCAAAAATAAAGGAATTCGCCTCACTGTTCCAATACTTTTGGAGGGCACTGTATGTATGTAATTTACATGTTACGTTCATAATCCTTTTTGTTTATTTGAAATATCCGGTGTTGCCAAAACCTTAGTTTAGACCTCTTTGCTACATTGTTTAAATGCTGTTTGTTTTTGTCAAAGTAATTTTAGGTTACCTTCAAATTCTAACAGCAGTGCTAAAGACTCAGCAAACTATTCTTAAAAAATTGATACAAAGAAACTTGTCATAACTATTACTACATTATAGGCCCTGTAGATGTTGACTATATCGAGGTTACAGCAATTCCTGTGGTGCAACGGAGAGTCGCAGAATTTTGCATGCTGACGCAGGACTGTTTTATGAAAATTGAGCTTGAATTTTAAGAGTACATGTTAGTAGACTAACAAACATTTTTTGTAGTGTTCAAATTTACACAGACTTGCACTCATTGGTCTCTCTCTCTCACACACACTCACACTGCACTACCCATGGAAAATCAATCGGGAGATACACACATCTTAAAGATAACACACCCACCACAAGCAGCACATTCAGCATACATATTTGGTAAACCAAAAAACTGTCTAAGAAACTAAGTAGTCAAAAGTAAAAGCATGGAAAGAACCTACCTGATCCTAGTGCTTGATAATATGCTGTTTTCCACACATTTTGCTTTAATAGATCACAGATCTATTATAGAACTCAATCTAAAAGATTCAGTAGGTATCACAATTTCAGCCCAACCTAAACATCCGCAGTAAAATTCTGCTAATACACTCGATATCAAGACTACAATCCCCTTTACCTTAATAGAAAAATATAAACAGTGCTGTGGGATGTTCAAATAGCTTTCTTTTGCATCCAACCTCAGCCCTCCCTTCTCGATGTGTGACGGTGGGGAAGAGGGAGGTTGCAGGGGAGGTCTAGGAAAAGCATCTGCAATAAGATGCTTTCCCTCTCTTTTCCCCATCTCATTTGTCAATAGTAGATTTTGCTGAGGATGCAGTAAAATGACCACGCCGACCACCATATCCCAACGACCAAACAATGATACCCATTTAATATTTAAAGAAGACATCCGTTACCTCCACGCAAACCTCTTCTCACACACACACACATGCGCTTGCAAACGCACACACGGCATTTCGCCCCGTCTAACAATCAGTAGGTGGGATGTTACGACTGTGCCACCTTGTGGACGTTAATTGTACCACAAATAAAGGACAAACAAAGCATTGTACAACAAGCATATACTCTGCTGGACTTGAGGGTAGGCAAATTATTGTAATTAAATTACAGTAGGCTAAATTAAACAATATGTAGGCCTCTAAATAAAGCCAATATTAGTGGTGCAACGGATAACAAAACTCACAATTCGGATCTAACCCCAGTTTTGAGGCACGGATCGGATCATTTTTTGCATCAGCAAGAAAGGAGACAAATATAGCCTGACATTGTTCACCATTCATTTGAATAATAATAAGCATGCCACTGGTGTGAAAAAGTTTGGGGCTTTTGCAGCGCTGTGG
This sequence comes from Hypomesus transpacificus, assembly GCF_021917145.1. Classification (NCBI taxonomy): domain Eukaryota; kingdom Metazoa; phylum Chordata; class Actinopteri; order Osmeriformes; family Osmeridae; genus Hypomesus; species Hypomesus transpacificus. The sequence continues at coordinate 325,500 of NW_025813722.1, read as the reverse complement.
AGGAATTTTGGCCCACTCATCTTTGCAGAATTGTTGTAATTCAGCCACATTGGAGGGTTTTCGAGCATGAACTGCCTTTTTAAGGTCATGCCACAGCATCTCAATAGGATTCAGGTCAGGACTTTGACTAGGCCACTCCAAAGTTTTCATTTTTTTTCCCTACAGCCATTCGGAGGTGGACTTGCTGTTGTGTTTTGGATCATTGTTCTGATGCAGAACCCAAGTTCACTTCAGCTTGAGGTCACGAACAGATGGCCGCAATAAAGCTTTCTTAAACTTGTTCACCGGCTGACTGTGCAATGCTTGATAGATTAATATTCCTGATACTATTGCTATTTCCTTATAGACAACTGTATGGACGCAGCTAATTTGCGCTTGTTAATAATCACATTGAGGGAGAAGTAAGGTCATTTGGGACACTTTCTTTGGTTACCAAGAAAACCAGCAAAAACTCGGAAGAATGAAGCATAGCGCAAGTTCTGTCAGGCAAGACCGATCCCTGCACTCGGGCATACTCGATAATGTCCACTACTCACTCCTCCCGCTAAGAGCGCTCTACTTCCTCTGTTCCTATTTCGGGCTTCCATTTGGGTTCACTTCGAGTTGCGCTCCCGCCCATCAATTAACGCTGTCACATGATCTTGTGCCTTTTAAAAACGAGTCTCTCCCTGTGTAGTTGTCCATGCTATCAAGTGCACGCACCTGCGTGTTGGTGCTGGCTGGATCTTCCGCTCGTTCAGTGTCTCTCGCTTGTTGTTTTGGGGCATACGTCGGATTCGGAGCTGGGCCTGTTGTGGACGCCGTCCCGGTTTCGGGTTCCGCGCCCGGTTGGTCGGCGTGGTTCGCTGCTCGTCGGGGCTCCGATGGTTTTCCCTGCTCCGTGAGATCGCAGGTTTGCATGCGCTGCTCTCCCTGGCCTCCGCTGGCGGCTCCCTCGCTGGTGGGCTTGGCCTCTTTTGGGGCTGGCATGTCTCCTCGACTGAGGTCTCACGTATGCGGGACGGGTATGATTTTCTAATTCTGTTGATCTTTGTTCCTTTCCCTGAGTGCGAGGCTAGGGTTTTCCACCGGAAGTTTTTCTGTGCCATCCTGAAATCAGCTAGCCCGATTTTGGCGAGGGACTCGATGGGTGCATCGTTGTTGCGTTGGTGTTCTATTCCGCTTGGTCGTGAGCTCTGTCGTTTCCAACGGAGGACGGAATTCAGAGAGTAGGCCTACTTGACGCTGATCGGGGATCCCGTTAACGGTCGGCAATGTATGACATCTGCCCGGTGCTCGAGCTAGCCCTGAATGCCTGACTGTAGCTTTGGGTGTGCAAGAAGAAGCTGGAGAAGTGGAGAAGCTGCCGCATCGTCAGTGGATGCTTCCATAGTTGGGGTGGAATTGAATGGTAGATATTATTCTGTTTCTGCTTTTCTCCCCTTTCATCAGTAGCTATGCTACAATTGATGAGCTTCCTATCGACTGAGACCAAATGGTTGCATTCGGCATTGTTGCTGCCAATGATCGCTTCCAACACTTCTCTTGAAATAGCAACGTCATGTCACGCTTGAACTCGTTTTTTTGGGGGGGTTATTACCAATTAGCTGATGCTAACGTTAAATCGCGATTTATCAGAATGCTGCCAATTGACACCTTTGTTAGAATAGCTTGTTTCTAAGGGGGTTCAGCTTGTTCAAAGGGGGATTCTTAATAATTTATAGTATGGCTAAATGCATGTCAATATCACTTGAGGGAAACTCCTAAGGAGACGTAAGTCATGGAGGTAGGACATATTTGCACCGGATTGCCCAATATCTTCGTTGATCTAATTCAACTGAGAATGCTAGCTATCACATCACCATTTCCTCTTGCAGAGGAAATGTGAAGTCAACCGTTTCATCTTGAAGGATGGTTCAAACCTAATAGGATTTAAGGTGACATGCCTCTGAAGTACCATGCAAAGTTTTACCTTGATATGTCAAAATATGACTGAATTACAGCTGTTTGAACTTGGACCACATCTGACAGTGCTCGCCATTGGAAAACAGCTTTTTTTATTATCCAGTTATTGAACTTTGTATATTCCATGCCTTGCAATTGCTCAATTGGCTGAGATGTTGTGCTGGTAAGCAAAGGGTTGTAGGTTCAAAACCAGTCAGAGGCATAGTTTTTTATTTTTTTCTTCTGACAAAACGGTTTCTCGTCTTCCGATAAATCCTCCGGTTGTAAAACATAGCAATGCGTGTTTATTTGAGCCCCATCACAACACTCCAATTATCTGTTTAGCGAGACTGTGTAAAACACTGCAAAACAAGCCAGGTTCACCACAGTAGCTAGCTACTTGTAGTCCATTTGAAATTCCCTTCCATGTTATGGCACTCCAAACAACCTTTTAAAAAACTATACGTAAGTTATTCTTTACAGCAGCAAACCTGTCATTCCGTTGTCCCATTTTTATAGGAAATGTACAAGCAGTTTCAACATTGGCTGACTCTAACAACGCTTACCACAGGAGGAACAGCTTAACTTTTTACACAGTTACTGAACATGACACTATTCAACACTGAGAATAGCTCAATGGGCTGGGATGGTGACCTGTAAAGTATAAGGTAGTTTCTATGGCAGCTTCTACGTAAGTTCGCATGCTGCAAGTTTTCAGGCAATAAGCGCGCTTTGATGATTTGCATGTTAAACAAACAATATTTTTAATTTGTAGTACATTGTAAGAGATAGTAAATTCCATCGGCATTCTGTTACAACAGGACTGGTGATACGAGTCTAAGGCCGAATCCCAATACTCCCCCTTACCCCTTCCCCTTAACTTACCCCTTCCCCATGGCCTTTGAAAGTAAGGGGTAAGGGCTACATAGCCCTAGGAAATGGGACACCACTTGGTTACAGGTACGTCATCTAGCACGTATCAATATCTCCAAAGCAAGTAGCGTTATGCACTGATATTAAACGATTTTACTTAGAACTGTAGACATGCTAGTCAAAGAAATGCGGGACTGTTGTGCAATTTAGAACTGTAACATTAGCGTACCAAACTAGCGATTTTTAGAAACATTTCAATTAGGAAAATGGTTGCAAATATATATGTTCATGACTGTATATAACACAAAACAAGACTGTCATAATTTTTTTAACAATTAATTAAGCCGATAATATAACATTTATCGGACTCTCTGGATAATTTGGTCGCCATTGTTGCCGGTCGCGCAGTTTTCACATAGCCCTAGGTTTCAAGTAAGCTCCCCATCTTACTTGGTTTTAAGGGGTCTATAGCCCTTAATCTTAGCCCTTCCCCTAGCTCCAAAAGAGTATTTGGACACCACTAGCTCTCACGGGAACGCGCAAAACTAAGGGGAAGGGGGAAGGGGGAGTATTGGGATTCGGCCTTAGGCTGACCCGCAATGCGGGTTCCTCTGCAAAATGGCAACATATTATAAAAAAGTACATTGTAGAAGGTCAAGAGTTGGAAAACAAGAGAGCAAAACTAACTCGCGGCCAGATCATCCAGAGAGTCCGATAAATGTAATATTTTCGGCTTAATTAATTGATAAAAAAATTATGACAGTCTTGTTTTGTGTTATACACAGTCCTGAGCATATATATTTGCAACCATTTTCTAAATCGAAACGTTTCTAAAAATAGTAGATTTTGCTAGTTTGGTACGCTAATGCGATAGTGTTGAATTGCACAACAGTCCCGCATTTACATTTACATTTATTCATTTAGCAGACGCTTTTATCCAAAGCGACTTCCAAGAGAGAGCTTTACAAAGTGCATAGGTCACTGATAATAACAACAAGATAGCCCCAAAGCATTGCAGGTAGCCAAAAACAGAAGTACACATTGTGAACAACCAAAAATAAGTGCTAAAGGGAAGAAACCATAAGAGCATGTAGTTAAGCAAATTACAATTACACAACATAAATCTCTAAGTGCAAGTGTACCTTGTAGGTAAGCAATAAAAATAGGATTAAATATAATACAACAGTTTAAATCAGCTACCACTAACCAACAAGAGCAAGAGTCATTGTGATCCTTGAGGAAACTAGCGTTGGGTTCAACAAACCATTCCTAAGTACCGTTGTACTCCCAGAACAAGTGCGTCTTGAGCCTTCTCTTGAAGGTGAGGAGAGACAGTCTGTGTCTCTGATGGAGGTGGGGAGGTGATTCCACCACTGGGGGGCCAGGCAGGAGAAGAGCTTGTGTTGGGACCGGGCGGTTTTGAGCGGTGGGACCACCAGGCGGTTGTCTGAAGAAGACCGTAGGTGGCGGGTGGGGGTGCAAGGCTGCAGGAGAGACTTGATGTAGTCGGGTGCAGTCCCGTTCACTGCTCGGAAGGTCAGTACCAGGGTATTGAATTGAATATTGATGCGGGCCGTTATGGGTAGCCAGTGGAGGGAGATGAGGAGCGGGGTAACGTGGGAGCGTCTGGGTAGATTGTAGACCAGGCGGGCCGCTGCGTTCTGAATCCTCTGAAGAGGGCGGGTTGCGCATGCTGGGAGACCGGCGAGCAGCGAGTTGCAGTAGTCCAACTTGGAGAGGACGATTGCTTGACTAGCATGTCTACAGTTTTAAGTAAACTTCAATATCAGTGCATAACACTACTTGCTTTGGAGATATCGATACGTGCTAGACGACGTACCTGTAACCAAGTGGCGTCCTATTTCCTAGGGCTATGTAGCCCTTACCCCTTACATTCGAGGGCCAAGGGCTAGGGGTAAAAGGGGAAGGGGTAAGGGGGAGTATTGGGATCCGGCCTTATTATTGGTAGACTATGAGCGGCTGAATCTGCAATGTCCAGAAGCCATTGAGTCAGATCGGGAACATTTTTGTACCTTTTTTTTTTTCTGTAAAAAAAAAGTGTTTCAAATTTCGATTAGTCGATTTTCAGACGTTTTAGTCAAGTCTTGGTCGACCAAAGAAAATCTTATTCGGGGACAGCCCTAATTCATTCAATTTCAACAGTTGGATATGCAGTGTTTCCTACAGATTAGAAATCTATATGTGGCGGGGGGGGGGGGGGGTGTTGTTTCATGTCAGACCGGGAGGGGGGGGGGTCGAAATAATTCACAAAATCAACAACAACAAACAAATAATTTCTGCATATGCAGGTAGCGACGCTGCATACAGGGTGCTAAATAACTATTTAATTGGTCGGCTCCATGACGCCGGGTAAGTAGCTAGCTCTTGAAACTTCTCACCAAAAGAACGAAGGGGAACCTTCGATTAAGACATGTCCGTCGGTACCTAGCGAAAAGTAGCCTCAACTTTCCTAGACCTTTAGCTACGGCACTAATGCTGAAGGCTCGCTGATGTAGCTGTCGGTCTCACTAGAACGGCGTATGCATCGTTGCTAACGTGTGCTGACGTAGTGACTGTGTGTGTATGTGAGAAAGACGCGTGCGTGAAAGAGACGGAGGGAGAGCAGGGAAAGGAAATGCAGCTGAACGAATACGCTGCGTGTTTTTACCTAAATAGCGATAAAAAAAAAAAAGTTTTACGAAACGCAATGTGTGGCGGCCGATGTTGATTCTGTGGCGCACCGCCACAAATTAGTCTGTGTGGGAAACACTGATATGTAGCAGAGAGGATAGAGAGACTGATTTGTAACCTTATGCTCATGAGTTCAAATCCCCATTTAGCCTGTTATAGATGTAAATTATGTTTTGTGTACTTATATGTTATGCCAGGTGCTTGCGTTGTCTTGTCTTAAGAATTTCAGTGCCCAGTCTGACCTTGTGGTGTTCTGTGTACCTGACAAATAAAAGACTTGAACTTGTTGTTTGCCAAACAAAGTCGTTTTGCTCTATTGTTGTCCAACTCTCGATCTTCTACAGTGTACATGTTTATAATGTGTTGCCATTTTGCGGAGGAACCCGCATCGCTGCTTGCAGCTATATTTGTTGGTTCTTTTACACTCGCACTTATAGCGGTTCATGTTGTTTAATTGTAATTTGTTTAACTACATGCTCTTATGGTTCTTCCCTTTGGCCCCTTATTTTGGTTGTTCACAATATGTGCTTAATGTTTTGGCGCTATCTTGTTGTTATCAGTGACCTATGCACTTTGTAAAGCTCTCTCTTGGAAGTCGCTTTGGATAAAAGCGTCTGATAAATGAATAAATGTAAATGTGGTGTGCTTAAACTCCTGAAACCTGGGATGGCCGCCATGGTAGACGGAGGTTTTTTCATAGATGACATTGCACCGTGCAAAGTGTACATGCCAGCATTCCTGTCTCGCAGGTCTCAGATGTCAGCTTGTGATGTTACGGAGACCCAGGCCATTGGACGTCTCAGGGTCCATGTTGAATGTTTAATTCGGCGGGTAAAGGGGCACAAATTCTTTGACTCGGTAATCCCTTCGGCTTTTTGGAAGCATTAATCAAATTTACACCGCGGCCTGTCTCCTCACAAATTATGAGAATGGGCCTCTTGTAAAAGCATGGGCTACGTAAGTGATTATATTGGCTATTATTGTAAATATCTTTGTATAGTGTGCTGATATGTACCAAGGAGTTCATTTAATTTAATTTCCTTCATTTCATACACACATACATGCACGTATAAACTAATCAGACAAGTAAATACTGAGAAAGACATAAAAAAAGAAAAAGTCAACCTTCTCCTTAATGACGTTTGTTGTTTCATTATCATGGGTAATCCTTTGTATAAACATGTCCTCTTGTGTGTACACAACAAAGTCACACCAATGACATTGAGAAATTAACATTTGGCCCTGGACTTGCCAAAAGTAAGGATGCGTTTTCCTGAGTTTGTGTTTTCCCCCGCTGCTCATAATATATGGGCAATCCACATAGCTAGCTACATTCGGGCATTTTATCTCAACAAATCCAAACACAGGTTCTCCATTCAGTTCTCCATTCGGATCGAAGAAAATCCCATCAGGGGATGCACCCACCACGGATGCTCACGCATGGTGGGGGGCACTACTATTCGGGGATGCACCCACCACGGATGCTCACGCATGGTGGGGGGCACTACTATTCGAAGGCCTTTGAAGACGATTCCATCAGACCATGCGAGTTGACTCCTTGAGTCCCAATATGGTTGAACAGGAACAGGCACCTTGCGTCTGTGCTCCGGCCAGCCACGCTGAATGACTTGTTGGAGGCAGCTGAGCTCTTCTTTTGTGCGTGCTTGCAGTTCTGAATACTTCTGATCACTGACTGAGACAAAGTTCAGCATGGAGATGCACTCTAAGCCACTCATCTCTGGTGTGCTCTCGGATAACTGTGCTCTGGACAGTGTGTCTGGAAGCTCCATGTCTTTTCCTCTTCTATACTTCACAGTTAGATCAACCACTGCAAGCGAAGACGCGTCCTCTGGATCCGCATTGGTGTGGACAACAGGGATTTTTTGAAGATGTCTTCAAGAGGTTTGTGATCGTTGTATACCGTGACATGTGTTCCAAATATGTATTTGTGGAACTTGGTGCAGGCATGGACAATGGAGAGTGTCTCCTTCTCAATTTGTGCATAGCGCGTTTCTGCGTCAGTAAGTGACCTTGAGGAAAATGCAACGGGCTGGTCATCCTGCAGCAGGACTGCTCCTAGTCTGCTGCTGCTGGCATCAGAGAATATCACAACAGGCTTTGCTGGATCAAAATACTTCAGCACGGGTGGATGTGTGCACAACTCTCTCAGCTTGTCAAATGCCTGCTACTGAGCTGGCTGCAATGCAAACTCTACATCTCTCTTGAGGAGTTGGCGCAGCGGTGCATCTACTTCACTGAGGTTAGGTATGAACTTCGAGAGGTAAGTGACGAAACCCAGGAAGCGATGGACACCTTCTTTATCCACCGGTGGTGGCATGTCCCGCACAGCTTCCACTTTTGCTGGGTCAGGCCTCAGACCATCAGCTGTGATCAGGTGTCCCACATATGGCACTGATGGCTGGCGTATGTGGCATTTGCTGAAGTTAAGCCTCAGGTTGTAGCTTGTAGCTCTCTCGACCACTCTACGCAGGATTGCGTTGTGTTCCTCTACAGTGGGGGCAGCTATAAGGATGTCGTCCATCACGCTTATAGCTCCCACGATGCCCTCAAGCATTTGGTCCATGATGCGCTGATAGATTTCAGGTGCGCATTTGATACCAAAAGGTAGTCTAAGCCATCTAAATCGACCTATTGGTGTATTGAAGGTTGTGAGGAAGGACGACTGTTCATCCATCTCTATCTGCAATAAGCCAGATTTAGCATCTAGGACTGAGAAGACTTTGGCACCTGGTATCATTGAGACAACCTCTTCTACGGTGCGCATGGGGTGGTGTTTTCTTTTTATAACTTTATTCAAGTCGCTTGGATCTATGCAGATTCTAACCTTGCCATTCCTTACTGCAGCAACCATAGAACTCACCCACTCAGTAGGCTGTTCGACTTTGGTAATGTAGCCATCTTTTTCCATTTCACGCAGTTTTTCTACTATCTTTCCTCTGAGAGCAGCTGGTTGTCTGCGTACAGGATGGACAACACCTTTTGCACCTGGTTCGAGCTTTATGGTGTATTTACCTGGCATCGTTCCAGTGGTACGTGTCAGTTCTGGGAACTCCAAGTCCAGCAGGAACACTCGGTGTTCCGGTCTTGTCAGGGTTCCTTATGTAGTACTTTTAGGCGCTTTCCAGCAAATCAAGGCACACGATCAGTCCTAGCGCCTCCGCTGTCGCACCACTGAGAACATTCTCTTGGGCAATGTCCACTATTTCAAACCTTGCTCTCACTTTACACTTTGTTGACTCAATTTGCAGACTGACAGAGGCTATGGGCTTTAACCTGTGATTGGAGTATGAACAGAGCACTATCTCAGAGCGCTTTAGCTCACCTTTGTGGGCGAGTGACTGGTAGCTATTTAGCGTTAACGTGTTGCATTTGGCGCCTGTATCGATTCGGAATATCACTTCTTTAGACAGAATTTCCAATTTTACCACCCATTTGTCAACAATGGGGTCAGCAAGTTGATTAATACTCAGAATTTCTTCATCGTCCGGAGAATCTCGGTTTGCCTCAATACTTACAGCGCTTACCGCACGCTTGTGACACACTGCCACCCAATGGTTTGCTTACAAACAGACTAACAAACAGAGCCTTTTGCTGGGCACTTGCCTTGGTTCCACTTGTGCTGTGGGTCTTTTCCACACCTTGTGCAGTTTTTTGTTGAACTGACTGAAGTTTCTTTTCGTGTAAAGTTTCCCATGTTGTGCATTTTGTTACTTGGTAGGAAGTGCTTCGGTCTAACGGACACTGCTGACATTTGTAAATCCTCATCTCTGACGCTCTTCATCTGTTTTTGTGAAGTTTCAAACTGCTGAGGTATTCCTATGGCTTTGTTTAACGTGAGGTCGTCAACTCTCTCTCGGCCGCTATTGGACTCGTTTCTCTCTCACTCCCGCGATTATGGCGTCAACTAGCATGTCGTCGGGGTCAGTGTACTCACAGTCCATCAGAATTAGCCTCAAATCCTTCAGGAAGTTATCGAAACTTTCGGTTGGCCCTTGTTTCCTTTGTTTGAAACGGTGCCTGGCTATCCTTCGGAATCTTTCAAACTCTTGATACAAATCAGAGGCGTCCCGATCGATCTTGGGATGTTCGAACTGCGACAAAGCCATTTCTTTTTTGGGCAGTTTTATTTCTTATTTGGTTCTTTAAAGACTTCTGACACCATGTAATGTACTTTAGTCAACGTACGCACTTCTAGCTTCGATCATGCCAACTTTTTTGTGCTGCGCATGCGTCACACATACAGCACTATGGGTAAAGCATTAGTAAAACATTAGTACAGAACAGACTGTAGCCACGGGAGTAAATCAAACTCAATACGTTACATGGGACACACCATGGGTGTCGCCGCAATGTAACTTGGCGGGGTCACGTCCCCCTCACTTAAAGAGTCGTTTGGACCCCCCCACATTTGCGATCAAAATATTAGTGCATGACTGGTCTACTAGTCCAGCGATCTTTCCATTGCTTCACAATCAAATCAGTTCCACTTTATCAGTAGGGAGAATACCCATAGCAATAGAATTCCACTCAGCGTTGTCTAGACAAACAGCATCACGCACGCAGAGTCAACTCCCATACTCTTTGAGCGACGCATCGCGCTTGCAGCTAGCACTTCAGACATGACTGTTCCACAGACCAGATTGACATAAGGAGGGTTTTTTCAAGGAAGAGGAAAGTAAGTCAGAGTTTCCCAAGTTTTCCCTTCAGTGGCACCCTTATGAGACATTCTCTGACTATAATAGCGTTAGTTAAGTCACAAAGATCCTTCTGCAAACATTGTTATCTAGCTAGATAAGCAAGCTTTTTACCTACAGACCGCTGGCACCGCCCTACTCCTACCCTTTTGCCAGTTGTTCTCCCTCCCCCATTGTTGTTTGTCTATGTAAATGTATATGTGTACTTATTAAAACCCGAGTACACGGCATTCTTGGTTGTGGCAAACACGTTTATTGGCGCTACCCTCCCGCTTCCTTCACCACTGTGCGGCCTAGGGCAGTTGCGTGCTCCTCCTCTCCCGAGCCATTGGAGGGGGCGTAACAGTTGGGGGCTCGTCTGGGATCCAAGAGTAAGTCTTTGGTCCGCACGTTGTCAGCCCTGGGGTTTTTTGTCATTTGTGCTACGTTTAGTTAGCGTTGTTGGCTTTGTTGTGTGTGTGAGATGGCTTCCTCGGCCGTGTCCTCTTTTATTGAGGATCCTTCCATGGTTCTGCTAGAGACTCTGCATGTTAAAGACCTTCACGCCATAGCGGACCATGACGGTCTGGCGCCCCCGAAGCAGGCCCGTAAGGCTGAGCTTCTGGCCTTGGTAAGGGAAGGCTTGGAGGAGAAAGGGGTGTTGGTCGAGGGAAAGGAAGATGTGCAGGAGGATGTCGAGAGACAATCGCCACCTCCTTCTCCCGGATTGTCGACAGACGGCGTTAGTGCTACTCCTGGTTCTGTTGTGGCTAAACTCAGGGTGAGGTTGGCCCGACTGGAGGGCGAGAGGAAAGGGCGAGAGCAGGCCAGGCTGTTTGAGTTCGAGCTGGAGAAACGCAGGATAGACGCTGAGGCAAAAGTTCGGATTAGACAGCTCGAGTTAGAATTTGGTGTAAATGGCGGCCCTCCACCAAGCCAGACGCCCCAATTTGACGTGAGCAAAAATATAGCTCTTGTTCCACCGTTCAGAGAGACGGAGGTGGACTCTTATTCTGGCGTTTTTGAGGGCATCGCTACCGCCTTGAAGTGGCCCAGAGAGGTTTGGCCCTTGCTGCTGCAGTGTAAGCTGTGCGGAAAGGCACAGGAGATCGTGTCGGCTTTGCCGTTGCAGGACAGCTTACAGTACGAGTGCGTAAAAACTGCAGTACTCCGCGCTTACGAATTGGTCCCCGAAGCGTATTAGCATGGTTTCGAGTCCACAAGAAAAGTCTGGGAAAGACACATGTTGAGTTTGCTCGGGAGAAACAAATGCTGTTTGACTGTTGGTGTGCAGTTAGTAAGTGCAGTGACTTTGCTTCCCTCCGGGAGCTAGTGTTGATTGAGGAGTCCAAGAACAGCCTGCCAGAACAGTTGGTGGTGTACATCAACGAGCAGAAGGTAGCGACATTGTCCCAAGCCACAGTGCTGGCTGACGAGTTTGCCCTAACGCACAGGACAACGTTTAACGCGCCGAGTCGCGGGGTGTCGGTGCCTCTAGTACTACCACCACACCGGCTAAGAGTGCTTCTTGGCCACTCCCCCCCTCAGGTCGTCGCAGTGAGGAACGTGAGTGCTTTTACTGTCACGGGAAGGGACAGTAGGAAGACTGTAGGAAGCTGCAGAGACAGAACGCGCCTAACGCCCCGTCTACCAAACCCTTGGCATTGCTCCAGACCACGTCTGGCTACAAGGGCCAGTCGTGCATACCACGTCAGTCACCCGATGCTGGTTATGGGCTATTTACATTTGCCGAGTCAGTCTCGTTGACTGCCGATGTCGAGTCTCAAGTCCCCGTTCAGATCCTGCGCAACACAGGAGCTTCCCAGTCTGTCATTGTGTCCGATGTGTTGCCATGGTCTGACGGATCGTATTGTTGTGGAAATGTTTTATTGCAGGGAATACAAATGGGCTACCTTCCGGTGCCTTTGCACTTTGTGTATATCCAGTCGGATGTTTCCTCGTTTTCCACTAGTCTACCTAAGGAAGCACCATACAGCCTGGGCCAGTCTTCCACGGCTGGAGAGTCCATGTTGTCAGCTACGTGGGACGACTTTGTTAACGCGCAAATGTCAGACCCCACACCCAGGGCTTGTTTTTCAGCGGTCGTGACTCGTGAGTGGGCTGATGTGCAGCCCTTGGCTTACTTCGTAGGGAACGGAGTTCTGATACGCAAATGGTCTTCACACCAGGGCCCCGACATAGAGTGGAGCACAGTCGTCCAGGTTGTTGTGCCGACTGTTTAGGTCACAAGTCCTGTCCTTGGCTCATGACACTCCATGGTCAGCACACTTGGGTGTTACCAAAACCCACAACCGTGTCTTGCAGCACTTCTTTTGGCCGGGTTTGAAAGGTGACGTGGCCCGTCACTGCAAAACCTGTCACACATGTCAGCTCATGGGAAAACCTAACCAGGTATTCCGCCGGCTCCACTCCACCCAATTCCTGTGATGGGTGACCCTTTTGAGAAGGTGATAGTCGACTGTGACGGTCCATTGCCTGAGACGGGCTCTAGAAACCAGTAACTCCTAACAGTTATATGTGCAGCTACTAGGCATCCTGAAGCTATACCGTTGCGTATGATCACCACCAAGGTAGTGGTCGCAGCCCTGTTAAAGTTATTTTCCACGTTTGGTCTGCCGAAAGAGGTCCAGACAGAACAGGGTACCAACTTCACTGCCGATTTGTTTGCCCAGGTTAAAACCCTCTCTATCACACACAAGGTGTCCAGCGCTTACCACCCGGAGAGCCAGGGTGCTCTAGAACGCTGGCATCACACTCTGAAAGCGATGTCAAGGAAATACTGTATGGACACAAAGAACGATTGGGATGAGGGTGTTCCTTTTGTTCTGTTTGCGGCTAGGGTACAAGAGTCAACAGGTTTCAGCCCTGCTGCGTTAGTCTTTGGACACACAGGTCGAGGGCCCCTAAAGGTTCTAAAGGAACAGGTACTAGACAAGTCCTCCAAAACATGTCTTGGAGTATGTGAGTGCGGTCCGCGAGAGGCTGCATTCAGCGCACGCTCTCGCTGCAGAGATGTGTAATCAAAGAATGTAATACAAAAGGTCCCTAAACTTCCCTACCCCTCTACTCCTTTCTGACACCAACACCAACTAAACTACAACTAACCTCACTGCTACAAGACACAGGGTGACAGCCGCTAGCTTCTAACCTAGTGTGTATAACAAAGGGTTACCTACGGGGGTATGTAAACCCCAGGGTATCTTACCTAGCCCTACTCCACAGACGTCCAAGACAAGGGCCAGAATACAGGTAACAACACAAGAGTCTTATGGTTCTCAACAACCGGTGACCAATACGATGCTCAATGCTACCAACAAAGTCTTACCAACCTCTCCCCACCTAACACAACCACATACTGACAGCTAAATACGGTGTGATGAGGTCGTCTGATTGGATAAATAGGAGCCTTGAACACGTCCACGTCATTAGGCCGGGAACTTACCACACCTGAGAGCTGACAGACAGGAGAAGAGAAACAAACAACCCATCGAGAGAGAGAGCTAACAGGCTATTTTTTTCTAACGACTGAAAAAAAGAAGAGAGAAACCATTTATTTTCTGAAAGCTTACACCCTAAGGATGTGATCTGTGGAAAAGACAGGTTTGAACACACATTTGACCATTTCTGAACTGTCCAGTCATGCTTTAGGGAGATGCTAATTTTTTATGTAGCCTACATAATTATTAGGCTTCTAAACCTATACCAATTGTGAATTTGATATAACATGATTTACATCTCAGAAGTCTTCATATGAACAATCTACATTAAGCTTATGTCAATTATCAATATGAAGGAATGCTCAATGCAGGGCTCTCAAGTGTCACGCATTGAGAGTGACAGTCATTTCGGTCTTTAGTCACGCCCTCCCTCCACACATTGTATTTCTCACGCCAAAAACTAATATTTAAAATATATTTAATATGCCGCAGCACCCAACCAAAATTCCTTGGGCCGCCCCACTCTCACAATGGAACCGGCAGTCAAGCGCGTCTCCTTAGTCAAACCTGCCACTTATCAGCCAATCAAAAAAAAGAAAGGGTCTATACAATAGCCAATCGGAAAATAGCACCATAGTATCTGGGTAAGATTTAATGCAACAACCAATGGAAAATTCTGCTACATCTTCCGAAGGTTTTGTTCACCTACAAAGCAAACCGCTGGAGCTCGAGCATCACTTTGAGCATAGTCATGATCTCCTGTTTTAATGTTAGAACAAATTCACAACTTGTTTGACACAAACAATGACAACTTGACTGCTGTTAAAAAATGTTTCCCAGATAATTAGCATCAGTTTTTCACGATTCTCTTAACCTACAGTTTTACAGCCTGTTCACTGACAACACCTGCTCAGAACAAGTAGTTCATAGATTTAGCCGGTGTGTATCGGTGAAACTCACTGGTCAGGTAAGTAAGAGGCCACCCGCATCAATGGTTATCTAGCTTTTCGTTGGCGTAGTTGGTAGTGGCGGCGCTTGGAATGTCAGAGATGGCAGGATCAAACCCAGTGCGGGATATAAATGGGCCCGATTCCTATGAATAATGTCATATTTTATTATTATATCCTGGCCATGAATGCATTAATCATTGCTGCCTTTCAAAGATGTCAGGTAAAAAGCAATTAATCAATTAATTTTGACTAGTGACTAGTATGTTTTTAGAAATAAATGTTCAAACGGCTTGCCATACCCCTGAGCCCTTTTTGAAATAGTTTGCCGATTGGAGCATGAATATGCTCCACAGTGGTATGCCATCTTGTTTATTCTGCTGCTACGCAACTAGAAATTTGCCCTTTCCAAGATGCCGGACGCATTTCTCGCGCCCAGCAGCCAATGCGGCGTCTATTCTTTGTGTCTATGTAGTGGACAAAGCGCGCGTTTCCCTCCCGTGAAGTCAAGTGTGCGCAATGCGCGGCACCCATACCGGAAGTTGTACCTACGTCGGACCTCACTTCGTGGAAAGCAGCAAATCAATGAAAGGGAAATATATAATATACAATTGGTACTCAAAAAAGAAGAAAATAAGACCTGCAGAGTTGGGATTCTGCATTTTTAGGCGCCCATATCAAAGACCAACTTCTTCCCCATGGTAGTAGTATTTGTTTAGTTTCCAACGTTATTTGACAAATGCTCCTTATGTAGAGCTAAGGGGGGGGGGGGAGAGGGAGGGAGAGAGAGAATGTCACTCTTGCCTGTCTTCAAAACTTGAGAGCCCTGTCAATACATCTCCATATCTCCTGATATAGGTGGTTGAGAGTGAGTCAGAGGCAGGGGCAGCATGCAGGGGCAGTGGAGACAGCTCTAGTGCTGAGGTGAGTGCTGAAAGGTGACAGGTAGTTGAAGATGTCCCATTGCGTATTGGGAATATTTTTATGTCCAGCCCCTCAGTATATGTATAACAACTATGGTAAATAGTTGTGGTAAATGCACCAGAATACAGGAAACAATCAACAATTTGAATTCTTGAATTGTTGATATCCAGAATTAAATTGTTGATATCCAGAATTGAATTGTTGAAATCCAAAATGCAGTTCTTGATATCCAAAATTCGAATTGTTGATATCCAAAATGCAATTCTTGATATCCAAAATTTGGGGGGGGCCGTGTACTTTTGCGTTCATTCATTATTTTATTTTTAGAAGTGAAATCAAACTCTGGAAAAGGAGCCAGTTTGATTTTCTGATTCATATGAAAAAGAAAATATATAAATATTATAATATATAATATTTATATATTATATATATTTTAATATATATATAAAATATATAATATATAAAAAAATATATGTTATATATGTTTAAAACTGTAATTCAAAATAACTAATAATAATATAACATTTATTTTGTATTTCTTAGTTTTAAATTTTCTGACTTGTCCCCGGAAGTGGCTGAACTTGCGCGTACGGTGCAGTGTTGTCAAGTCCGCGGTTTTTCCGTGGAATTGGGCTACTTTTGAAGTGTGCGGCGGGTTGAATTTTTTGTCCGCTGGTTCGGATAGACCTATTTTGCATGCAAATTACATGAATATCTTTAAATAAAAATCTATATTTTAATGAAATAATTTATTTATTCCCAAATCCTACCAAACTGACTCCAGATCAATTCAACTTTATTTTGCCATGTAGGCCTATACAATACTAGGAATTTCATTTGGTATTCTCCATGCAGGCTATAACATCACAAATATAACAACAAGACAAAACAGAAAAACAATACAAGGACAGATAGTACTAGTATGAGCAAAAATAAAGAGTGTAGGTAGTGCAACAATAGTAATGTTAAATAAAGTGCCATAAAGTTCATGTGTTAGAGCTATGGGTTATTGCTTGGGGGAAAAAACTGTTGAGGTGACGTGATGTTTTGGTCAAGATGGCCCTGTATTGCCGTCCAGAGGGGAGACGGTTAAAGAGACAGTTGGCAGGATGTGAGGGGGCCGCCGTGATCTTCATTGCTTTCCTGAGGGATCTGGAGCTGTGAAGGTCCTTGATGGAGGGAAGGGGGCAGCCGATGATGCGCTCTGCTGCCCTTACAACTCTTTGGAGCCTGGCCTTAGAGCGGGCAGAGGCAGAGTCATACCATACGGGCAGAGGCAGAGTCATACCAGACCAAATTGTATCTCGACTTGCGGTATCACTGGCACAGTTGACGCCACTCGCACAGTTTTTTTTAAATTGGTGATCTACCGGCCACCAAAGTTTTCGGGCTCCACCAATAGGCCAACAGTGTCTGAGAAGTTGTCATGCGCTATGATTCACCTTAAAGAACAATCGCATGCCAAGGTCATGATGAGATACTAGATTAGCATCCATGAGGTGCTTTGCATTGACTATTTATGGTTAAAAATGGACGTGTTCAGGGCGGGGTAGAATGTTGATTCATGTACACACTTGTGGGTAATCTGTGATTTATAAAGGGAACATTGCGTACAGGTGTGCGTACACACGCACGTTCCTTTCCTTTATAAATCCTCAAGTTTAACAGAAGTTATTAAGTGGTGGCGGATTAAACAGAAGGCTATATAGCATTTCCTGTTTTGGGATTTGGCATTTTGATTTGATCATCCACATTAATGATCAAACTTTAATTTTTATGTTTTTTGAATAGTGAACGTAATAGTGGAAACTTTAATCTGTAATATTTGGTGAGTTTTGGCACTTTTCAGTTCGAATTTGCCACGTTACAGAGCCAGACAAGACTTTCGCAGAAGAAGTCCGCACATTCTCACGTCTGCTCAGAAGTTTCCGTGAAAGATTCTCACGTCAAGTAAATCTTTATACATCACAAAGTGTGCGTGAAATCTAGCGTACGCAAGCTTTTATTCGTGAGGCCCCAGGACTCTAGATGGCCGACCTCCCTCCGGTAGGCAGACAGACTTATTGTTGTTACTGATGAGACCTATCATGGTAGTGTCGTCTGCATACTTGATAGTCTTGACAGACGGGTCACCAGAGGAGTAGTCGTTGGTGTAGAGGGAGAACAGCATTATAAAGTAGCTCCTTCTGGTGAAATCTGTGACAAATTTCTGTTTTTTTCCTGGACAAAATTTAAACCATTCGCTCTTCTCTTGATAAATCTCCTGTGGTTAATGTTCGGCCTTTGGTTGCTGTTTCCAACATGTCTCCCTTCCTGCTCTTAGTGACATGGTTAGTGGTATGAGGCCGTCCTCCTGTCCTCATGATATTGTCCCAGCGATAGTTTTGAAATCTTCTTTTACATCACTTGGACTTAGTATCTAGTCTATTATAAATTTGCCTCTGGATCATGGTGTTGTCCCTGCTTGTTTTAAACATGCTGCTGTTCAACCTCTACTTAAGAAACCCAACTTGGATCACCGACCTGTGTCTAGACTGCCTTTTCTGTCTAAATTATTGGAGAAAGTTGTGTTATCTTAACTACTTCCTTTTTTAACCCTTTCCTGCCGCCAAAATTCTGAACATTCCATATGCTGTTGAAATATGATATTAATATTAATATTTTAGAATTCATATTAAATCATACACCTTAACAGTTTATACCATATTGAAGAGGAGAACTAGGGGATTTTTATGATGTGAATAAATATATGATTACTTAAACAAATCATCCTTTATCAAGGTCATTTCAGGAAGCAATTTTTTACAAAAATCTTCTGCATCCATCATACCTCATCAGACAACTTAATTTTTAACCACTTTAATTACAAGATGGAGGAATACTTTCAGTAGGTGGAATATCCACAAATTTGTGGGCAATATAGAACAGAAGAATAGAAATATCATATTTTGATTAAAAGTTATGACCATTATAGTGATTAGTGGAAACATGGGGGAAACCAGAATTCCTCTCCCCCAAAAGTAGCTAGCGCTATGGCTGGATACTCCTCTCCGTAACAAAAAAAAAGTTTGACATTCTTCCACAATCGACCGAATTGGCCAGACAAGGCATGAACATTTAGTTTAAAGTGTACATAATCTAGCTAGTTAATGTTGTTTTTCCAAGTTTCACAGAAATCTGCTAAAATCGAGGCTAGACAATAGGTGCGTTCGACATGACCCGACTTCATGCGGCGCTGCAGCCGGCTGCAGGCAGCTGACTTGAAAAAGTGCATTCTGGTTAGACTTTTTGTCCGACTTGAGACTGCACCGAGGCTAGGTCACTGTGACGTAGCCATCAAAGTACCGTGAGATCTATTCGAGAATGCCGGCTGTGTAGCCGAGCGCATTTTCTCAAGAGCAACTGCACGGGTTTAAGTGACGACACAGCTATTTCATGATTGGCCAGACTCAAACAGGACAACTTTGACGTGTGTTTTGTAATATTCGGACACACTTCAGTTTCACCAATGCTCAAATCCAGACCAAACAGTTGAATTGAATCAAAAATGTATGGAAGAAAGGGTTTTACTCCGCCTCTTCACTAACGGAAAGATTAAGTTTAATTATAAATAAAGTAAAGTAAGCAAACAGCGCTTAATCGTCCGTGACTGACGTTAACGCAGCAAACCACGAGAAGCTGAAATGTCCGACTTCACAGAGCCGTTTTCAACTCCTCTCCGACTGCAAGCGGCCACTCTCGCCGGTCGTTTCATGCAGCCGCAGTCCATGTCGAACGCACCTAATGCTACTAGCGTCATAGCTGCCTGTCACATACGGCCAAGCCGGACACGTAATTATTTCGGAAACAACTTGCGTCACTCCCACAAACAAATTCTTCGTAAGTAAAAAGTTTAATGTGTAAGTAAAGACTTTTAATTTACAAAATTGACATCACATATTAAGAAACTTGTCTTTACTCATGATATCGTCTCCGATTTCAATTCGAAGCTGTAAATATAACACTGTAGGCATTCTCCCATGGTATGCGCTCTGGCTCCGCCTCGGAAAACAATGGGTGCCGTTGCTGACGATACATTTATTTTTGACTGGCAGTAACCCCTTAACCAATTAGATGTGCTTCGAGCATAAGTTGTCATGAGTATCTGGCAGTTTTCAGAAATAAAACCGGTGATTGGATGGCAAAGTTATTAAGGCGGTATCCAAGGGTCTTTTTCGACCCATATTTGAATGGTCCGGCAGGAAAAGTCATCACACATTTTTGAACCTATGCAATCAGGGTTTTCAGCTCACCATAGCACTGAATCAGCATTATTGAAAGTGTTTAATGATTTACTGTCTATTGTCGATTCTGGGAATAATGCTGTTTTGATTTTATTGGATTTCACCGCTGCCTTTGATACGGTGGATCATAACATCCTCATTGCGAGGTTGGAACACTGGGCTGGGGTTAAGGGAACTGCACTACAGTGGTTCAGGTCCTATCTCACTGACAGGACCTTTTCAGTCACTATAGATAGCTTTTCTTTTTCCGTAGCTCCTGTTTCCTCTGGGGTTCCGCAGGGGTCAATTCTGGGGCCGATTCTTTTTAATCTGTATATGCTTCCTCTAGGAGATATCATTAGGAAACAACATCTCGTTTCATTTTTATGCTGATGACACACAACTTTATCTGCCTTTGAAACCCAATGATACTGTTCAACCTCTTTTAGACTGCATTTCGGATATAAAGAAATGGCTTTCAAGTAATTTTCTCCAACTATGAGAAGCAACAAGCTTCTTTTATACACTACCCGATCACGCTGTGTATGCACAGGTGATAGGGCATTTGCAGTTGCTGGTCCTAAGCTGTGGAATCAGCTTCCCCTATCTATTGGGCAGGCTCCTTCATTGTCTGTTTTTAAATCCAGGCTTAAGACCCACCTTTATGTTATGGCGTTTCCCACCACTTGACTTGTGCTGTTGCTTGTTTTTCTGTTGTTGACTGTATAGTATTTTGTTTTACTGTATATTTTATAGTGTTTAAAAAAAATGTATTTGGATTCTGTTTTTTTGCTTTTATTCGGCACCTCGGTCAGCTTTGCTGTGTTTTGTATGCTTTATAAATAAAATGTACTTACTCACTAACAGCATGGGGGACAGCACACAACCCTGGGGGGCACCGGTGTTAACTGTGCGTGGCTGCGACAAATGCGGGCCCAGCCTGACATACTGTCTCCAGTTGGTGAGAAAATCTGTAATCCATAAGCAGGTGCGGGGGTGGATGTTCAGATGGGTCAGTTTGCTATGGAGGAGGTCAGGAATGATGGTGTTAAAGGCAGAGCTATAATCCACAAACAGGACCCTTGCAAAGGTGTTCCGATTGTCCAGGTGTTGTAGAATGTAGTGAAGGGCTATGTTGATTGCATCGTCTACTGAGCGGTTAGGTCTGTATGCAAATTGGAGGGGGTCCATGAGGTGGTCAGTGGATGCTCTGAGATAGCAATGCTGTTGGACTTAAAAAGCAGTGTATATCGTTTGGCAGAGGCATATTTTAAGTTTTGATATTGGGCTGGTTTTGTCACACAGACCTGGCAACCCTGGACAGTGTGCGCAATCGTTCGTGAGCGCGAGGCGAGCGTAACCAATCTGCTAGAAGTGTTGTGAGCTTGCTACCATGGACCATTATATCCTCTTTAAAGAAAGCAAAAGGGTCAATATGAGAGAGGATGAAATGACGCAGGACAAAATTGGAAGAATTTTCCAGGTATTTTTAGATGTAAGGTTGTTTAACATTGCTTTTTGCTAACATGATCCACAGGGCTCTCAAGTTTTGAAGACTGGCAAGAGTTACATTCTCCCCCCCCCACTTAATGGGGGGCATCAGGGGGTCAAAAGTAATGACTTTATTTTGAAAGTGACCTATAACATTGACTATGCAAAACACTTAAATGTATTTAGTGCTAATAAAATTATTATGCCTATTTTGGAAAGAAATGTTTATAATTTGACAATATCATCGTGTGATAACGAAAATATGTCTAGGACTAGTATAGGTAACAGATGTGATTTTGCAAGCTCCGTCAGAGATGTCGGGCCCATATTCGTCCCGCACTGGGTTCGAACCTGCCACCTCGGCCTTCCCAAGCGCCATCACTACCAACTACGCCAACGAAAAGCTAGCAAATTATTGATACGGGTGGCATTTTAAATACCTGAGGAGTGAGTTTCACCGATACACACCGGCTACATCTATGAAGTACTTGTTCTGAGGAGGTGTTGTCAGTGAACAGGCTGTAAAACTGTTGGTTAAGTTACAGACACTCAAAAAAAATATATGCTAATTATCTGGGAAACGTTTTCTAACAGCAGTCAAGTTGTCATTATTTGTGTCAAACAAGTTGTGAATTTGTTGTAACATTAAAACAGGAGATCATGACTTCTCAAAGTGATGCTCGAGTTCCAGTGGTTTGCTCTGTAGGTGAACGAAACGTTCGATAGACGCTATAGCAGAATCACGTGAAAAATTACAGGATATGCTTTTTTTCCATTGGTTGTTGCATTAAATCTTACCCAGATACAATGGTGCTGTTTTCCGATTGGCTATTGTGTAGACCCTTTCTTTTTTTTGATTGGCTGATAAATGGCAGGCTCGTCTAAGAACTCCAAGGAAAACGCGCTTGATTCCTGCCGGTTCCATAGTGAGTTAGCCTGACTCTGCCCTCCTACGTACTTCTGCTCAATTTGGATTTTGCTTCTGTACTAGGTATGGGAGTTTGACTTTGAAATCGGTTTTCAGGAAAACATTTTTTGTAGGTCCAATCAGCGAACAGAGGGAGTGGCTGAGAACGATGACGTTAATGTTGTGCACTAGTTTAAGTAGTTCAGTAATGGCGGCTGAGAAAGATGCGAGCGAAGCTATTCTGGGGTTGTGGCAACGCTGCCGAATATCCTTAAGTTAAAGCCGGAGCAAGAACATTCCTTGCTGAGTTTTGTTGGTGGCCATGATGTTGTGGCCGTCCTCCCCACGGGGTTCGGGAAAAGTTTGATTTTCCAGCTACGGCAGCTAGCTCCGTTAAAGTAGTGGTGAAGGAGTTGGCTAAGGCAAACGCTTGAGATTGGTTATGGCAAATCAGAGTGGCTCTGGGCAGATCCAATAGTTTTAAACTTCAACAGAGGACCTGCCTTCAAGGAAGTTAACGTGTCAATGGAGAGATCCCAGACCCTCTGTACAAATGAAATGTACGAGGGTCTGGTTAGGACCAGGCTAAGTGAGAGTGGCGCAGCCAGAGGAATTTTGGTTGGGTGCTATGGCATATTAAATATATTATAATTTCTTTTTTTCTGCGTGAGAAATACAATGTGTGGCGGGAGGGTGTGACAAAAGACCGAAATTAGTGACTGTCACGCTCAATGCGTGACACTTGAGAGCCCTGCAAATAGCTACTAGTAGACAGTCTTTTTCTTCGGCAACCTATTAACCTAACCTTATTTTGAGTGCGCATTAATATGGAACTCTCCCCTTTAAGGTAAGTGTAAGAAGGCGTACAGTACTTTATCGCTCCCGGAACTCCATCTCAACCTATCAGAATGCTTGATTTCATCTACCCATATTATAATATACTTTTTGGGTGAATATTGGCAAAATGTTATGAAGTTGTGTCAGAAGTATTAATCTATCAAGCATTGCACAGTCAGTCGGTGAACAAGTTTAAGAAAGCTTTATTGCTTGCGGCCGGCCCACAAGGAGACAAAAACATCACACGCCATTGTGCTACAAAGTTTGTCCGGTTCACAAGTCTTCAAGTAAGACTATTTATTGGTGAGAAGTCTCCTCCCCTGCATATCAGCTGTCAATATGATCGATCCCAGAGACAGAGTGCGCGTGCACGTGGAAACTTACAGAGTTCTCTGACCCTAGGCTTGACCATATGATTCACTCAGCACAGATAAGGTTAACACATTTATTGCACCTCTAGCATACTAATGGTCAACCTAGGTCAGTTTGTCTGCGTAAGCCTAGTGTCATCTATAGGTCATGTGGGGAGAGGGTTTTCGCTGGCAAGGAATGCTGAGCACAGAATCATTCTTATTACAGGATAACAGTTACATCTTCAATTTTTCCAACATATCCCTCCTGTTTATCCTGAATAAAAGGTGTTATTCCAAAACCACGCCTACACACAGCCAATAAAATCAAAAATACATAAAATCAAAACAATTCATAAAAATCAAAATATGTAATATTCATTAAGACTATACAGCATTATAGTCTAGTGGTGTGAATGCTTGGACATGACGGAAGCCCATGGTACTGGGTAAAACCCGTCATCACGAAGCAGAATGGTCATTTGACGTCTGATGCGTTGGACCTCATCTCAGATCTCCTTCACACAAATTCAAATAGAAACAAAGATTGTAACAAAGAAATCGATACAGAAATGATCAGGATATAAAAACATGCCTACTTGTTGTCAACATGGTCATCTCTAAAACCATCAACCATTCAGTAAACTGTCAGTCAGATTTTTCTAAGACAGGCCCTGATTGTGCTCTTCCTCTCCAGTTTAGGTGATAAGCATTTCTCTCCAAGTCAGGGAGTCATCATTCAACCAAACAAAAACCTGTTTAACCCTTAAGTCACCCCAGATTTTGTCTCCAGGTGTACTCCCCCGGTCAAACTTATCTCCATTTTATAGATTGCAAAAGAAGCTCACCCTCCCCCGAATCTGATCTCCTACAGAGCGGCCAGGACTTTTGGTCAACAGACATTTCTCTCCAGCCTGCTGCTAACTCTTTTACAACCTCTGCATGATAAGACACATCACTTTGGCACAAATCCTGAAATCTCATTACATGCTCAATTTCGGTTTCTTTTCAAATTAATATCAACTTTCTGTAGTATAAATAGGTTTCTCAAAAACAAAACATTAAGCTTTAATGCAACTCCCAAATAATACTTCATTAAGTCACAAATGAAACAGTATTGTTATCTCCTCTTCCGACAGTCTATCACTGTTCTCAAAACATTCAAACTTCTGCCCTGGAACATAACAAATCAGCTGGAACATCTTTATGTAACTGGTAGAACGTATCATGATAGGAGTGTTTGTACCTAAAGTTTATTCCACAGAAAACATTGTTTACTTATCTCAAGATTAAAACTTCACTTCTGAATCTCTTTACCATTTGCATTGTTATCAATGAAACAGTTAAATCATTATATCCGTAGTCATAGCACCATTTAGAATTGTTCATACGTTTGTCAACATACAAAACGCAATGTCATCCCCATGACAATTCCCCTTGTTTCTCAAAGTCCAATTTGCTGAAACTTATGCCATGATTGTGTGCATGATGATTGTGTAATCTTCTCATAGAAAATGTTGTCTGTACTATAGGCAACCTCAACGCACTGTACTATAGGCAACCTCAACGCACTATAGGCACAGCACGGAGTTTTCCTTAATTTGACGTCAAACAAAATGCACGCTTGACTCACGTGTACCATGCCATTTCCTCTGACACTAGCCAGGAATGACCCCGTTCACCTAGGCTCATTTTCCAGGATTTAACGTGTAAAATCGGTCCCCACAATCCAGTCTCCTTAGGTCAGGGACCTCTCACTGGATTGAGACAGCATCTCTCTTCTGTCTGCGAGTTTCAGAAGTATTACACTACACAGTGATTAAAATTACATTCTCACAGAGGTCAGTTGAAAGCAACTGAATCGCCTTTGGTCCATTCCTGAATCTTTACATTTCTTTAGCTCAATAAAGTTCATGCATACCTTGTTCTCACTCAAATCGGGGTATGCTAAAAAAGTTTTTCCTTAAAGTTTTTCTTGAATAGTTTGTAAATCCATATGCTGTAGACACTCTTTCGTCATCACTCCCTCCTGTTTAGACATGATTCATCTCATGGCTCAATATTGTAGCTTAACGAAATAGATTCTTCAGTGACATAAGTTCCTCTTGTGAATTTACACAACCCATCATTTTGGTGACACTTC